>NC_141140.1:61649087-61951814 GCF_053477565.2 Lygodium microphyllum
AATAGTGAATACCTAGCAGTCTTTAGCTACAAATCAACTTCTCGCACAAGGAATCCACCTTGTGTACGAGCCCCGATAAATACATATAGTTTTATGGAATCCACCAAAAAACCTCACGAAATCCACCGTGGAATATGCCTCTAGTTTTACAGAATCCACCGTGGAATATGCCTCTTGGCATCACACATGGAGAGACCTAGCTACTAGCTAGGACTCTGCTATGTACACCATGAATGAGTGCTCGATGAGAAACATTGAGCTTAAGTTTAAGAAAATATTTTGATGAAGGCATAACTAATCTCCTTGTTCTTGCTTTTTTAAAAGTGTTATTGCAATGTGTTTGATTGTCATCTTAATAGATGATGCCTCCTATGTTGAGTTAGTTATATATAAATAGGATTGGATTGGCAATAGGATGATCTTATGCACCTAATTTTAAGGTTTGCTAATGAATTTATGAACGAACCTTATCGATTCAAAGGAAAGCTAATTTTTTTAACTAAATCTTTTTAATAGATATCCATCTTTGGAGGTCATCATTCTCATATTTAGAACAATTGTATAGGTAGAGATGTCACCGTCACCTGTCATTATAAATTGATTATCATGGTAATCAAGGTCAACAAAGTCTTTTGGATAGATATAGAATATTGACTATTTGTCTTCGATTGTGGTGTTGAAAAAGATCAAGGAATTTGGAACATTGATTAAGTAGTAGATCATTGTAAAAACGAAAACAATGAGAGAACCCTTTTAGAATATCCCATATTTGTTGCCTAGCTAGTCTTTGGCAAAATGTGTATTCAAAAATAGAAAATATATACGTTACACCCCATAAGGGTGAACAAGACAAACCCAAAGGGTATATGACAAATTTGCTTGCTAATTTGCCCATTTAGTTGGATGTAAGTATGGCCTATGAGCCAATTGTTGGCCATGATAACCTCTTGTAGATTGAAGGAAAGAGGTTTTCTTATGTTGCACCCTAACTCAGATTTGTAGGAGAATTTTGAAATGAAATGTGAGAGGATGTTTGTCTCTAGTTAGGGTTTAGGGGGTGCATGGGCATGTGCACTTGCACATGTGTGTGTTTTGAGTGAAAAAACAACAATTCCAATTTGTAGTAAATAGTTCATCCATAACATTAGAGGGAACAAATCGACAATAGCCCATGAACTAATTCTTAAGCTTGATCTAAAGAAGCTCACTCGAGTCATTATAAAATAGGGAAGTAAGGTCTTTAGCAACCTCACATTAAGCCTCCACCCACCACTATGCTCCTTCTTTCTCTCATGCCAACTAAATATTTTTACATAAATAGGTGCCTACAAATTCTGCGAAAGATGCCTTTTGAATTGCTAAATTGATGGGTGGTTATGTGTCACAAATTGTGTATTCAATTCTTGCACAACAAATATGTCAAGAAATGTGACTTCTTCTTTATTTGTGGAATGAGAGAAAAAAAGTTTGGCATAATGATACCCTACCCAATATTGTTAGCTCATATCCACATGATGAAGGAAGTTACAATGAGTGTTCTAGTGGCAATATGCTCTCACATATTTGTATCTGTGTATAGCAAATGTAGGAGTATAATTGCGCTGAGCATTATTTTGATTTTGAGCAGAGTTATAGGATCGTTCATAGTCAAGAAATAGGGACATTATGAAGTGAATGCATGTTTTTTTGTAATGTGTGAAATTTGTATTAAAAAGTAAATAGTCACATCATCCTACAAATGCAGCATGGCTCATGCCATGGCTTCTAATTTTCTGTAAAACAGGTTAAAGATTTGGTTCTTCATAATCAAAGGCTTAAGTACGAAAGTGATCTCCAACTTTAGTTGTTTGATACAACAGTCAAGCCTATCTTTATTACCAACGCTAAAGATAGCAGAGTTCCTCTTGAACCAAATAAATTTTAGGACGACACTCAAGATTACACATATCAATTGCCAAGAGAGCCATCTAGTCTCACTTTATCGGCAAAGAGAGTAGTGGTTAGGCCGAAATTATCTTGCAAATTAGTCACCTTTAGCCACCTTCTTATACACTTCGAGAGTGGGGCAATATGAATACAATCCCAGACAAGGTGTGTCTCAATCTCGTAGGCCCTCACACAGAATGGGCAAAGTGGGGACACATCAATTCTTTTAGCCACGTGTCCATGAAGAGGCAACTTTTTCAAGAGGATCCTCCATCTGAACACATTGAGTGTGAAGGAAGGAGTAGCCCTCCAGACAAACCTGAAATGCTTCCTCCAAGTCTCAGTACTAGTCATGGGAAATTCTCTTCTCCACTTTTCCTTGACATTGGTGATGATAGCAGGGAATTGGACCTTGAATTCCCTGGCTTACCTATAAAGTTAGAGTGATTTGCCACATGGGCTCCTCAAATCTTTCAAAATGCTATCCTTGCACATGGCCACAAAGGTTGGCAATTTCTCTTTCAGGTGTCCCAAAACTTTAGCACACCATTCAAACTCCTTAAGTGTCAACCTAAATTTCTCTACAATCTAATTAGGTTGCATCAATTCAGAAGTGATAGGGTCCCAAATGTTGATCCAGGTATCCATACTTTGTTGTAAATCTTTCTTGAGAGCCTCAGGTGTCTGTGAATAGGAGCGATTTCAGGATCAAAAGCATAGGAAGACAAACAAATGCTACGAGCTAGAGAAGAGTCACTACTTCTAGACTTCCCCAAGGTGCCACTCAAATGTAGTAACTATTTTTAGCCAAGAGCTCACCATCGCCTAAGCTAAGTCAGATTCCAGAATTTTGATCCTGATATGTGAGCATGCCATAACATCTTGCCAATCCAAGTTCTCCCAGGTCAAACCATGTATCTTGGTAGTCAACACCTAGAATCGCAAGATAATCATCCAAGGTTGTTGTCCACCCAGCCTCTTAAGTTGACTCATCATCAAGGCTCGTGATTTGCCAAACAAAGCTTCAAGACTAGCTCCTCCTTATACTCTATTCTCAGTTAAGACATTCTAAGCAATGAGTGACTGAGATTTCCTGTCCTAATGCCTCCATAAAAAATCCATGAGCATTTTCTCAATCTTTTTCCATGTAGATTGATTGAACTGCATTAAGGAGGCCATGTATACTATAGTAGAAGCTAGCATGGCCTTAATGACTGTTAACTTACCTGCAAAGGACAATGCCACATGGAGCCACCTATCCATCTTGCCTTGGACCTTTTGATAGTGCCTGCCACAAACAAGTGAAACTAGTTCGGTTCTAACTTCTTGGGACCATGGCACTTATTGGTGGCAATAACTCCCCTGGCAAACCTTTATGGCTTGACGTGGCTTCTCAAGCGCATTCAAGGGAAGTAAGTGAATGTATGTTGCTAAAGCAATCATGGGGGTATCACTAGTTTGTTTTGTGGAAAGGGTTAATATAAAAGCTAAGCATGATTCTCACCCACTTGCAAAGGTTTTACCTCTGGCTTGCATAGTGAAAAACATGGATGCACTAATTCTTCGACAATGAATGGCAACATATGCTCACCTTTGTGTGGTGGGTACAACAAATATTGATGTGCAATTGTGCTTAATAACACTTCACTTTTGGGTAGAGCTAGTAGGGGTAGTGCGGACTGGTAGTGACAAAGGCTTATAATTTTGAGTATTATGCATCACATAAAGTTACACATGGTTAACAACTTCGTTATCATAGTGTAGATTGGGTGCACATGTACAACAAGATGCCAGATGGTTTCTAATGGGTGAAAGAGATGCATGAGGCATTCACTCGACAGCTTAGAATGAGAGTTGGGCCTAGGTTTTAGTCCACACTAGAATAACATTAGGAAGATGGACTGGCTGGAGGTGGCGTACACCTCCAGGCTAATGAGACAGCTAATAAAAAAAAGGAGAGAGAGAGAGAGAGAGACGAATCACGACGAGGAGAGAGAAGGGCGTTATGGAGATACGTGCCTAAATTTTAAACAAACGAGGCCAGGTAATGAACGGTATTGGTTCCATGTCATGCGAGAGGACTCAGGAGAGAGCGGCAAGCACGCAAAATGATTGATTCTCAGGAGTTCCCATGATAGGCAAAAGTCCGCGAGCTGGTGGGCCAAAATAATACATGCTCTCATTTCCACCATCCCGTCAGATATTTTCACACCGCCCGCAGCCCTTTCGACAAGTGGAAACGTCCTCCCTCCTTGCCTTCTCTCCTTAAAAACTATCCTTAGCGTAAGAGCAAGCTTCCATAACAAAGGGAAGGCTTGGGGGTGGGAATGGGAATGAGGCAAAGTTTTTGAAAGCAAACTTATGAAACACCTCCCTCATCCCTAACAAGCTTTTACCTTGTATCTATCAAATCCGACCATGGTCTTTAGCTACATGTTATCCTCTTCCTTCTACAAGATGAAACTAGACAAATGTGCGAGTAGTTCAAGGCGAGCGGTTCAAATTGTAGCATATACCTTACTTTCGTTCTTCACCACAATCTTAACCTTAAGCTCCCACCCATTCTAGCACAATAAAGTCAACTAATCAAATCCTTTTTACTTTTGCAAGAAACAACAAATTTACTAAACAACTAAGAAAAACTCTCGAGGTAAAAACATAAGATGAAACATGCATAGAGTTTCGATGCTACAACAAAGGATACAATATCAACTCTCATGTAAGGGTTGAGTGAAAAGCCAATCAAGCATATGTGACTCAAAGTAGAAGTAGGTGCCACTATCCCTAGCATAAAGGAGCACATCTCTCTTCCTCATGCTCTCAAAGTCACTCTATAGTCTCTCTCCCATTTCTTGGAAAGGTGTAACCTTTGCGAGACCCTTAGATCTATACAACACCCACACCACAAAAATCGTTCTCCATGAGTAAAATGTAGAGTGTGGTCAGCAAGAGGCAAGATCATGGAGGCTATGCTCAACTATTCCAAACAATACAATGTACCGTGTGAACCCATCCTATAAAAAGATTTGGAATGCCAATGGCCTAATAGACACTTAGTAATGATTGGTAGAGGTTGGCTTGCAATCTTTGGTTAGGTAAAGCCTTTGGCACTTGTTGTTGCCACATTTGAGTCAATCCCCCTTCATTGCAATCTCATGATAGGCGTTTGATCAAGTTGTATTTTGTTAGTCTTGTGGACAAACCTTTTTAGCTTTAGATGGACATCTTTATCCTTGTGGACAAATTTTTTTAACTCAAATGTTCAAAACACATAGCAATTTGCGCCCCCTCAATGCAAAGGGGCCCTATGAAGTGATGATTAACTTCACATGAGCTACAATCTTGACACTTGGACTTTCACATTATTGTTGCATTTTTTGTCATGCTAGTGTCACATGCCCATGACTGAGTTTGTGGATTTGATAGTTCTGCCTCAAGGCTATCATTTTCTAGTATTGAGATTTAGTAAAAAAGACCCTACTACCCTCTATTTTTAGTTCTAGTTCTTCTCCAAAATCTAGGTCAACTATCACTCATTTGAGAGCTCGAGTCCTTTAGGAAAAGTAGAAAGTTGTTGGAGTGTAGATAAGGAGTACAAAATAGTAGTTCAACTATTTTCCAAGAACTAATGTATATTCTTTCACATGTAGGGGAAACATCCTCCAAACTTACATCATGCAACAAAGGATCAAAGCCAAGATAAGCAACAAAATGCCAAAATTATGTGCTATAGAGATAGACACCTATGTCTCTCAAGCTAGAGAAAAATAGATGTATGGGAAAGTATGCTTCAAGATCTTGTTGAAGATATGAAAAAAAATAGCATTTAAAGCAAAGCCAAACTGTTGATGGAACCATCACCTCGCTCTAGTTGGGCTTAGTGTGTTGATGGCTAGGTGGAGTCGAGTTGAGTGAGAGCATGCTTACAAGCAATCTAATTGGTCAGTTGAAGTTATAGGGTTGTGTGATCGAGTGGTAGTCCATGAGGTCGAGGGGTAGGTGGAGGGCACTGGACTTGAGTGGTCCATTTATGTGCACAAGGCCATGAATAATGGTGATGACAAGCACACTAGTGAATGCTAGGCCACATAGTGGACACTAGTTCAAGTCATTAGAACAAGTAGGACATGAAGACATATGTCAGGGCCTAGTAAGTTGCACATTAAGAGAGGGATATTCCCTTACTCTCAAGTACAATCAAACCCAAGCAGTATCTTCCAAACTACTCTTTCCATGTGTGCACCTATGTGATTGGTTGCCAAATGGTTGAGTGGATAGCCAATATCCCCAGCAGCATACAAGGTACATGTGTGCATATCCTCTTCTTCTTGATGATACGACGGTGCTTCTCTAATCCGGCTCGATCCTTTTTCCTACTTCTTTGTCACATGTTGTACAGTGCGGTTGAGGTTCTATGGATAGCACTAGAGAAGGGTACTTAAGTGTCAAACTTGAGCGGAGAGGTGTACACTCAAGTGGATTTGAGAGAGTTGGAATGGTTGCTTTCAACTATGGGAAGGGGAAAATAGAGAAAATTTGGTACTTCTAGAGACCCCAAAACTTAGACCAATCCTTGCTTTGCAAATATAGGTTAATCATAAAGTGTAAAATGAGCCAACCAATAAATCTTGTAACCATAATATGTGCTACATAAGATTAGAGAGTTTGGATTTTTTAAAGTTTTTCAAAGTTCATTTTTCTATTCAAATTTCCTAACCTAATCTACTCTAATCTAGATAATCAACTATTTGAATAGATTATTCACCAATCTAATTTCCTAATCTAGCCATGTGAGTTTCAAAGTGAGCAAGGCACAAAAATGCAAGACTGGATCCTCGCAACTTTATCTTGCTCTCAAGCATACAGGCCTCCTATTCCACCACATGGTAAGAATGCAAGTGCCAATGGTGATTATGTCCTATGTCCCAACAATGGAACCAAAAATATCACCCCTAATGCTCAATGATGGGACATTAAGTGGATTCTTGTTCTTTCACGAGTTCAAAAGTATAGTGGCACAACCACCTCTCACATGGCTGGTTCACATTATAATCTCCAAGCCATTACGCTCTTTTCTCGCACAATCCCAATGCGAGTGAGAAAACAAACCACTAAAGGAGTTGTGCTAGACTCACCTTCGTGCATTATAGTCCAAATGCCATAGAATGTTCATTGGTGGCCTTACAATTCTTGTATCATTCCTTGATCCACTCCCACTACTCCAGGGCATCTCATCCAATGCAAGAGCAAAGAATTTGCAATCTCAACCTCACACTCTACCTCTCACCCTCCAATCTATGAAAGAAAAAGGGGAAGAAGAGAAGCAAAAAGAGAGAAGAGTGTCACTCTCCAAGTCCTTCACTGACACTCTCACTCTTCCTTGATCTCAACAAGAGGTGCACAAGAAAATGACATGGAAGCGAGGAGAAGGGTTTCCCTCAAAGTTGCACACACACAAATGAGCTCTTCCATTCACTTTTTGGTTTTTATGCATTAAGGTTAGGGTTTTCATCCAAAAGTTTGGCACCCTAACCATTGTAACTCTTTTTACTAGTGCTTTTTTATTTTACATACACCTTAGGTTAATTGGACATTTTTAAACCAAATTGAATAGAAGTTTCATGCCTTGAACTCTCCGATCCACTAAAGGTATTTTAAACTTTTGTCATATGCTACAATTTTCATGGGAGTGAGCCTAGCTCTCACGTACTACTACAAAAGTAATAATGCAATCATAATAAATAACTAAAGGTCATTGTATTTGTGCATTGCAAATGACATTGCCTAAATTAATATAATGCAACCCAAAAACATAATCCTTTTCTTGCTCTTTGAGAGTGACAAGCACATGCTCTCATCATTATGAAATGATATTATCCAAATATCTTTTTGTTATAGGAAGTGGTGTGGAAATGAACTTGTATCCAAATTTGTAGCTCTCATTGCGCCCTTTGTTTCTAGCTATAGAAGGCCTAAATCCAATACTGTATGCAAATGTTATGGCAAAAATATGATAGTGTTGTCAAGTTGTCATAACTATCCATGACTTCTATAGCATGCTCTGTATCCACTCAAAATGAATAAAATGGTTGCTCCTCGGTTAAATAAGTGCTCAATAAGGCTCAGTTAAGCCTTGAGAAGCTTCTCAATAAGCGCACAACAAGTTTGAACAAGCTAAAAGAAGGAAAGACTCAATGCATACCTTGAGAGGAAAAAACAATGGTTGCTATGAAACCTCAAGCTGAAGCTTTGAATCTGGGCTAAAGCAAAGGATGAAGAAGCTTCTTGAATGGTTGGTTTTAATATCAGTTGAAAGGTAGAGCTTGAGTGGAAGCATAAGTAAAAGTAAGAGCAAAGCAAGGGCTATGGCAATGAGAGAGAGAGAGAGAGAGAGAGAGAGAGAGAGAGAGTATGGGAACTCCAACAATCACAGTGTGTGATCAACCTTCCCTTATTCAAATGTCACTAAAAGAATAAAGAATGAAGTGTCAGTGATGGGTGCCTGCCACCTATAGTGTATAGGTGTGCATGTACTACTAGTGTAATGAACACAACGGTGGTTAGGCATAGGTGCCTTTACCCCCAACAAAATGAAACAATCACGTTCTTTAACCTTTTACAAGTTTTGAAGTAGAAGTTACCAATCCCTTATGAAGTAAAATGGCCCAATCCTCAAAAGGATAAAGAATGCTCCTAACAATCCATTTTGCTACCAAATTGTCTACTAGTGCCTCTAAGTTTGGAAGGCCTAGCTCCCCTTTTTCTTTAGGGAGTTTGCAATGTACATGTACTTCATGCCACCTTGGGAATAGTCTTATTGTTTTCACCACCACCCCATAGAAATATCATGCAAACTTATTCTAGTTCTTGTAGTGTTGTCTTGAGTAAATAGTGGAGGCTATTAAGATGTGAGCCCTTCCTACTAGATTACTTTGGAAGCATTTCCAAAACTCTAGTTTTTGACTCTAAACTAGCCATAACCCATTGCAAACTTTTATTTTGGGTAAATATAACTTCCATAGGGACACCTAAGAGTTTGAAAATTTGTTTATTCTCGATCTTTGAGCACCCTTTAACTATGAGCCTTGGCCTATTTTGGGGGGGTTGAGGCTCTTAATACTTTTTTAAAGGATTGACCACTAAACTTGAAGCTACACAAAATTCAACAATACATTGCCAAAAAGCCTTAACGGAGTTCTAATCATTATGCAGTGTTCCATTGCTATCATCAACGAACTGACTAAGCACAACCTCTTTATTACAATTTGATAGACAAATACTAGCATCAAACTTTGATTTCATTTTAGCCATCTTAATGCATTTGGACAAGGCACATAATAGGGGGCATCCTTGCGTTATGGATTTTCTTGGGGGGCAATCAACAAGGGGGGGGGGGGGGGGGGGGATTTCCCGTGACACATACTCTAGATGAATGATACCATCACAAAGTTAATGATCATTTTAATAAACCCCATGTCATGTAAGGATTGAAACACAAAATCCCATTCCATACTACTATTATGACTTGTCAAAATCAAAATTCAAGAGGGAAAAGTCGCTTTGTATCTAGTGCCTGGTTCATATCCTTCTAGAAGGCATTGACAGAGTCTAGGATGTATCTTGTGCCTGGTTCATATCCTTCTAGAAGGCATTAACAGAGTCTAGGATGTATCTACCCTTAAAGAACCCTCTTTGTATCTTGTGCATGATTCATATCCTTCTAGAAGGCATTGACAAAGTCTAGGATGTATCTACCCTTAAAGAACCCTCTTTGCTCTCTCTTAATCCACATATTTGCTTGTTTAGAGATCCTTTTAACAAGAGCTTTTGCAAAAATCTAAGAAGCTAAGGTGAGGCAAGCAATTGGTCTTCAATTGTAGAGGAGTGTCTTAGGTGTAAAGACTTATTGTTATTAATATAATTTGTATAGAATTATGAAAAGAAACATGAAGCCCTTTAGAATGGAGACTTCCTCCATGTGAGGGGAGATTCCTTTTATATGTTGGAAACCTCTTGGGGGTGGTTCCTTCCTTTCCTCTAAAGTTTCCCATGAGCTATGGATAGCTAGTGGGAGCCTTTGCTAATGGGGTCTACCAGATGGACACTTGTCAATCTGATCGATCGTTCCCTCTCGAGTTTCAAGTTTGCAGACAAAACACGTAAAAAATAGCAATATGCATATCACAAATGGTGTCAAATTTCAATCCTGCGACAGGCAGACCCAGATGTTTTTCTTTTTGTAGTGGGGTTTAATCATTCATACGAGGCTTTTTAAGCTAAGCAATAGATGCGAAACTGGCATCCCATAATCAATGGTGAACATGGTTTGGTGGAAGGTTCTGTGAGAAAGTCAGAGAGTCTCTGTGGAAAGGTAATGGTCCTCCGATAATTTAAGTGCAGGGCATGCACTTTGGGTATGTTTGTCCTCTGATACCGCATCGTCCTTCTCTCTGCCTCCATCAGAACTTCAGAAGGACGGACATGGTGGGCTGCATTTGTTGTCAAGATTCTCACACACGAGAGAGAGAGAGAGAGAGAGAGAGAGAGAGAGAGAGATAGTGTGTGTGACAGTGTGTGTCTGTGTGTCTCTCTCTCTGTAGACTCTAGAGAGTGATTGTTTCCTTTGGGGGATGAGAGAGAGAGAGGATTGTTCCTTTTTTGCAACCTGCCTTCCTCCATTGTCTCACGTATCGGTCCTTTGCCATGCCCTTCTGCTCCATCGAAGCATCATCGGCCTGGCCCTGCTCAACTTCGAGCTCCGAGAGAGATTAAACAAGCTCAGAGCTCAAAATGGAGGGTTCTATCAAAGCGCCTGCTGACCCGGTACTGGGACCCGAAACAACCCTCCATCGGGCCGGAACCACATTGTCACCTGAGACATTACCGCGCCTGCTTCGCATGCTCTCCGCAGGGGACTTGTCATTCATAGCAAGAGGCTCCCCTGACCCCAGTGTACATGCGGGCACTGATATGAGTGTTCAGGGCCTCGATGATGCAGTTAGATCGTCATTCGATCAGACATTTTTGCACACTGGAGTCGGTCATGGAGGCCTGGATGCATCATCGAGTCATCAAACCGCGCCAGTCTCTCCAACAGATGGCTGCACTGCAGTTGACATCTCAAAGCTTATGGCTGATGGCAAAACCACCGGACACAGCGCTGGTCTTACCCCCAAATCAATCCTCTCCGCAGCAAGAAGGGCTATGACACCATCCCCGCCTCACAGAGTTCAAGGAGAGCTGTCAAAGAAGGTCTCTTTCAATAACCATAGCCCTACTTCTGATGCCTCCAAGCCGCAATCTCAGCCTTATGTACCTCTGAAGACCAGGATGCTAGGAGCCAGGAGGAAATTTTACTCACAGCCAATGCCAGCCGTTGCCAAACACTCCACCGCGATGAACGGAGGGGAATCCAAACATGGTGCTCCAGTTCGTCGATGCACATCACACACTCTGGAAGGTGGGAAATCAGAGAGATACATGATTTTCAGAACAAAATCAAACAAACACGATCGGTCATTTAGGCGCACAGATTCCACACAGCAGCGAGATGAGAAAGATTCATCAAGCGAGCAGTCTAAGAAGGGGATTGATGAGAACAAGCCTGTGCCTGCAGGGCGCTACTTTGATGCTTTGAAAGGTCCAGAGCTGGAAATATTGAAGGTAAGAACACGTCGAGACTTATTTCACATTCATGTCACTCGTCATGATCCATGGGTTGATGCAGAGCCTTGGTTGTGTCATCAAATCACTCATTGCCAGGAAACTTTTATGCCTCTTGATACAGAACTAAGCTTTGTAGCTCAAAGTGTAGCAACCTGTTACAGTTTTCATAATTCTTACATCTGTCTTTCTTCTTTTTCTCTGATCTGTTCTTTCTTTGGAGACCAACTCATTTTAGACAAGCATGCTGAATATGATCCAGATCTCACTCCCCTTATCTCTTGTTTTCTTTTTCACTGTAATTTGCACTAAATGCAAAGACATATGCACGTGTGCATATGCATGGCCTTCCCTGCATTTCACATGCTCTGTGATGATCAGTAGTGTGATCATTGTCTGACTGGTCACACCTGCGATTCATGCGTTGATAAAAATAATTGTCATAGCATCTAGGCTTTTATTGGAGTATTCATTATGACTGCGTGATGTAAATAAACATTTTATCCAAATCATACAGGATTCAGAGGAGCTGCTGCTTCCACATGATGAACGCTGGCCATTTCTTCTCCGTTTCCCGATAGGGTGCTTTGGTGTATGCCTTGGATTGAGTAGTCAAGCAATCCTTTGGAAGGCATTGGCTACAAGCCCCTCCATGAGTTTTCTTCATATACCATTGACAATAAATCTTGTCCTGTGGTGTCTAGGTCTTCTCTCACTTATCTGCATCTTTGCTGTATATGCTTTAAAGTGCCTGTTATACTTTGAGGCTGTGAGGCGAGAGTATTACCATCCAGTCAGGGTGAACTTCTTTTTTGCTCCATGGATAGCATGCATGTTTTTGGCCATTGGGATTCCTCCTTGCATTGCTACTACTGTGAGTCCAGCGTTGTGGTGCATATTTATGGCACCCATTTTCATGTTGGAGCTGAAAATATATGGGCAGTGGCTGTCAGGGGGTGAAAGGAGGTTATCAAAAGTAGCAAACCCATCTACTCATTTGTCCTTGGTGGGAAATTTTGTGGGGGCTTTATTGGCAGCCATAGTTGGCTGGAAGGAGGCGGCCGTTTTCTTCTGGGCTGTTGGTTGCGCCCATTACTTGGTCCTTTTTGTGACTCTTTACCAAAGGTTGCCTACTGCAGAAGCTCTACCCAAAGAACTACATCCTGTGTTTTTCCTCTTTGTTGCAGCACCGAGCGCAGCCAGTGTCGCCTGGAAGTTCATCGTTGGCGACTTTGATCACGTTTCAAGGACTGCATACTTCATAGCATTGTTCCTGTATTCATCCTTGGTAAGCCTGAGTGCTAAATTGGATTGCAGCTTCATTCTTGTCCATTTATGCAAAGAATCATTGATTTAACCAGCTTTCATCAAGCAGTGATGATCTTTGTGTTGTATTGCTGCACGTGCAATTTACAGCTGATTATACTTCCCTGATTTTGTAGGTGGTTCGGATCAACTTCTTTCGTGGATTCCAGTATGACACCTTCCTCACTGTTTTTCTCTCACATCAATGATCCACATAGAATTTTGATGTCCTGTTGCAATCTATTTGCAGGTTTTCCATAGCATGGTGGGCATACACATTTCCAATGACCGCTTCTGCCATTGCGACAATTCATTACTCCTTGGAGATCAGGCATCCCATCACACAAGTATTAGCAGTTATGCTGTCACTGATCTCAGCTGCTACAGTCTTCACCCTTTTCGTAACCACAATACTACATGGTGTGTTATGGGATTCTTTATTTCCGAATGATGTAGCCATTGCCATCAGTAACAGGAAGCAGAGAAGGAAGCACAAGGGGAAATACTTGGATTCCTTGGATAAGCCAGACGGCCATACAAGTGGATTTGGCGACTACTTCAGCAATGGAGATGGTCCACTTCAAGAAGGATTGATGACTGTTGAGTCTGATCCCCTTCCATTGAAGGAAGCGGGAATCCAGGTTCGAACTCCTGGCTGATTGGTTGGGTCCTTGCAGGCTCTGTAACTATTCCTCAACACAAGCAGTGTATGGTGATGCCAAGACCTGATGATGCCAGATGGGCTGATGGGTCCTTGCAGGCACTGTAACTATTCCTCAACACAAGCAGTGTATGGTGATGCCAAGACCTGATGATGCCAGATGGGTTGATGGGCAAATGAGCTGATTATATACATTCTTCTGTGTACTGCGCTGAATCAAGTAGCATTTGAAGGAATCTGTATGTTAAATGGAATAGACCTGACGACTGTGAGCATATGGATGTTGTGCACAAGAGGTATTTAATGTTTGTACGAAGAGTGGCACTTGGGGCAAACCTCATCCCTTCCGAAAACAGAACACAACCCCCTCGCCCCAAACACACACACACACACACATTTTTGTGAAACAGACGTTCTGATTAAGTCAATTTTGATGCTACCAGGAAGGGGAGCACCAGGAAAGGAAAAAACCTCTTAGGAGCTGTAGATATAATCCTAAACAACCAAAGGGTATAGCTGATCAACTTTGCTTCCAAGGACGAACAAGCTATGTGGGAAAAGAACATCCATCACATCATGTATAAAATATGTCTCTTCTAAAGCTAGTGAATAGGCTTTTCTTGGTTCTTGCAAAGTAAGAGGTAAATTAAACATCCTACTCCAATGAATGCTTTAAACATGCATGGAGTTATCAAGTAGTATTTGTATAGGTGTCCAAATCCTATTAGCCCAAATTTGCTTCTAAGAATGAACAAGCTATGTGGAAAAAGAACATCCATTAGTTTTACCCTTACAAAAACCAAAATATATTCCCAATAAGTGAGACCAATTCTCAAAGTTGAGCTCTCAAGTCGTCAATGGATAAAAGAATGAACACATTCTTGACCTTCCACATCTTCAGCTAGGAAATGAACTCTTGATTAGTGCAAAGCAAGAGGTGAATTAAACATCTTGCTCCAATATGAATACATCCAAACACATTGAATTCCTACGCAAGTTGAGGTTCTGTAGGTGTCCATTTCAATCAGCCAAAGTTTACTTCCAAGGAAAGATCAAGTTGTATGAAGAAAGGATGGATATTGAAATTACCCTTAAAACCACAATGACTAGTAGTTAAGTTGTAGTTTAGACTACATAGGTAAACTCAAACCACATTGTTAGGTAGTTATGAGAGAATTTAAACTATTTAGGTAACCACAAACTACAATGACAAGTAGTTTAAGCTAAAATGTAGACTTAAAACAACCTAGCCAATCACAAACTACATTGACAAGTAGTTAAGTTGGACTTTTGGACTACCTATGAAATTTATATTAAGATGACCTAGCTAATCACAAACTAAAGTGATAGCTAGTTAAGGTTCTTACAAACTCACAAACTTCAATAATAAGTTTTTAAAGAGTGAATTTCAACTACTTACAAAATTGCAAACTACATTTATGACTAATTAAGGCAAAATGTATACTACCTAGGTAATCACAGACTATAATGACAAGTAGTCTAAGGTAGAATTTAGTTTACCTAGGTAATCAACTTGTTGAATTCTTGGGCCAAGTTCTACCAATCGTGATATGAATGTTACTATTCCTATTTTTTGTACCCTGCTTACCTAATAGTGTATTATACTTGCTTTTGGCATGTGGCAAGGAGCCTAGACTATTGGGTCAAAGAATTATGTTTGTATTGCAATGCATGGGGTGTTGATTGGCATTTATGGTGAGCATGAGTAGCTTGTTTTGGGATCTATATACATCAATTACACTTGTAGTAGCCTTAAGTGATCAATAGAGTGTTGTGCACCCATTTGGTAGTAATGCAAGTTTTAGGGTTAGTTTATTTACAATGTTTTTATGCCATAGGTGGGAGCCCTTGCATTTTAAAAAAAAGTTTAGCATGCCATTGCACACTTTCTAAGTTGTTGACCGGCAACAATAGCTTCTTGTCTTGGGCTAGTGTAAGTTGTTCTAGTAGATGTTCTTTTGCTATGTAGACATGGGTGGTTGGATGGATTTATTAGTGATAGCCGTCTCTCTCTCGTGCTAAAAGCAAAGATTACTCTAGCCCTAGAGAGGTTAAGTGTGGATGCATTGGTTGGTGTAGTAAACTTGGCATTGTGTTTTCAATTTCAAAGGGGAACCTGGTACGATTTCTCAATTCACATCTTTTCCATTAGAAAGAATGCAAAAAAGTATTGGGATGCTCTTAGTTTCAATGCTCACCATCAGTTTTCACATGCCCAATACTGAATAGGATAAGCCTTCGGATGGATTTAGCTTTGCATTAAAGGGTATTGGTGAGGGCTAACTTACCTCCAAAATTTGTATGGTGAAGTATTGGAGTTTGAGCCTTTGTCAATGAAAGTGTCAATTAGGACTTCCTTTGAAGTAGTGAGTTTAAGACGTAGATAAGATGGTGGCACAACCATCTCAAATTTTTCATTGAAGTCACTAGTCACAACTTCTCATAGTTTGCAATTCCGTTTTTGGGGTGTTTGCAATCTTATTGTTATCGATGTTGGTGGGTTTTATGGGCTATTTGTGTCGAAGATGCCCAGAGAGATAATATTTCTCAATGTGGCTACCATTAAAGTGGTCACGATCCTTTTGCCATCAAGGGTTTCAAGTTTCACGTTTTTAGTACGGCTGATATTGCAAATGTACTAGGGTCCAAATCCTTTAAAATTTAAGTTATTACTTGTGTCCCTTTGGTGCACATATCGGATGCCGTAAACGTGCGTAGTGAGCGTCAGAAGGTCCCCAAGAACAAAAGAACTCTACTTTTTGCATAAAACTCAAGGTAGAAAGCATGCACGACATGAACAAGAGACCAATTGGGTGCAATCTTCCCCCATGCCTTGTGTGAGCATTTCACAAAGCATGTATTTTTATGTATTAATCATCTTCAAGCTCAAATAATAGCCCAAATTACAAAATAGCACGCTTTTGGCTTTTGAGTTTGCTTTAGTGCCAAATAAAAATAAAGCTAATGGACGGGCGCCCAAGAAGTCTGGCATACCCAATACAATGTCCAAATACAAATATCATAATCGTGCGCCCATGCGCATACAAAAATAATAAATAAATATCCAACGCCTTAATAAATAGGCGCGACAAAATATAGGCGCCATGCCTAAAGTATGCGCCCATCAAAATATAGATGATAACTCGAATACACGCTATCCTCCAATGCTTTCCTCCGCCACTGCTGCTATCTCTACACATCAACTGAAGCATTCACAATCGTTAGTAAAATAATATAATTAAATCGATAAAAGTGAATACCTAGCAGTCTTCAGCTACATAAATAAATCAATTGGTTAGAAATCAATCCTAACCTTAATTTATCACGAGTGTGCACTCTAAACTCATAAACGTTTATTAATTTAATATGTATTTTGTGGAATCACCCGCTATGGAATCACTCACGTACACACTAAATTAATGAAACGCCCGAAAATGATAGGCGTCCCCATCGACTTCTCGCACAAAGAATCCACTTTGTGTATGAGCCCCGATAATAAAAGTTTATGGAATCCACCGTAAAACCTCACGGAATCCATCGTGAATTATGCCTCCTGGCATCATATCCCTGGGGTGGGATAGCAATTGTCCTCAATTGCTATTAGCTCAATGTGGAGCTAACAGAGTGGGGAAAGCATTTAAGTCTCTAGTGTGCATCCATTGGGCCTCTTCAACAGGATGGTTTTTAAATTTGATCAAATATCTAGAATATCTACGGCCAGTTCTAGTGGTCATTAAGTCAATATCTATAATAGCCTCAGGTTCAAGGATTTCAGTCTCTTCATCTAACAAAGGTGGGTTTTTATAGACAGGGTGTATAGGTAATTGGCCTCTAAAGGGTCGTAATAAACTAATGTGAAAGGTATTGTGAATTTTTCAATGTGGTGGTAGTTCTAACTTAAGTGCATTGTCATTGATTTTGTGTATGATCTTGAATGGTCCATAGAATCTAGGTGCTAATTTCACAACTGGGTGTTTTTCTACACTTTGTAATCTATGTTTTTCTATTTTTAACCAAATATAGCCATCAACTTTGAAATGCATGGTTTGTCTTTTCTTATTTTCTTGCTTTGTATATGATTGCTGGGCTTTGGCAATCATGTCTTTAACTTCATAAAAAATAGTAGCGTGCATGTTAGCAATATCATCAACACTTTGAATTTTATTTGATAACGATGCAATAGGTGTAGACAATAACCATAAATAACTTCAAACGGTGCTTTCTTTGTAGCTGTGTGTGGTATATTGTTATATGCAAACTGAAGTAAATGTAGATATGTATTCCATGTGTGTGGTTTAGAAATAGTGTATGCACGTAAAAGATCTAAAATAGTACTGTTAGTAGCTTATGTTTGACCACTAGTTTCAGGATGAAATGCAGATGAAAAATCGATCTTTGTTCCTAAGTTAGCAAACAAAGTAATCCAAAAATTATTATAAAATCTAGAATTACGATAAAAAATAATAACTTTTGGTAAACTATGATTAGTAAACACAGTTTTCAAAAACAATTGAGTTGCCTGAGATGCAGTTAAAGTTTTCTTGCATGGAATGAAATATGCTTGTTTACTAAACTTGTCTACAACAGTCCAAATCATATCATGGTTAGCTTTAGTGTTAGGTAAACCGGTAATAAAATCCATAGAAATGTGTTCCCATGGTTTTGATGGAATAGATAAAGGCATAAGTAAACCATACTGTTTACCATGATGTCTCTTAACTCTTTGACAAACTAAACATTCAGAAACAAAGTTAGATACATCAGTGTCCATATGTGGCCAATAAAAATCTTCAATCAATGTACGCAAAGTAGAGATAATACCTCTATGACCTTGATATGGAGGACAATGAATCTCATTCAATACAAATGATCTAAATGGAACTGTAACACATAATCTCTTTTCGTAAAACATGAATCCATCATTGTAAGACAATGAATCAATATGAATCCAGTTATTTTCAACTAATTTATTCCAATCAGCTTGAAAAGTAAAATCCTGATGATAAGTATCTTCTTTCATTAGAATAAGGGAATCAAATGATATGACAGAAATATTATGAATGGTCGATCTTCTACTTAAAGCATCGGCTACTACATTCTCTTTTCTGGGTTGATATTGGATAAGGGGATGAAAACTTTGAATGAAAGATGCCCATTTGATATGTCGGTCAGAGATTTGGGGTTGACTAAGGAGATGTCTAATGCTTTGTTGGTCAGTCTTAATCATAAACTCAGAACCCATTAAGTAATGTTTCCATTGTCGTAAAGCTTTTACAACACCTAACAATTCCTTATCATATGTAGAATATTTAAGCTCGGATGGTTTCAATTTACAAGTAGAATAGGCTATGGGATGATTATCTTGCATAAATACGGCTCTTATTCCAGATCCGCTAGCATCAGTAACTACTAAAAAGAATGGTCTGTTGGAATCAGGTAGTTGTAATACAGGAGCATGGGTTAATGCATGTTTCAATAAATTAAAATATTTTTATTGATTATCAGACCAATGATAAACAATACATTTCTTTAAAAGTTTAGTCAAAGGCAAGGCAAGTAATGAAAAATTTCGCACAAACTTTCTATAAAAACTAGCAAGACCTAGAAAAAAACGTAACTCATGCACATTTTTGGATATGGGCCAATTTAATATTGCTTCTATCTTCTTAGGGTCAACCTTAATACATTTTGATGTAACAATATGACCTAAATACTCGATTTCTGTTTGAAAGAATTCACTCTTTTTCGGATCAGCATACAATTGGTTATCTTTTAACAACTTGAAAACTAAAGACAGATGTTCATAATGCTCATGGTCATTTTTACTGAATATCAATATATTATCAAAGAATACTATAACACAATGCTGATATTTCAAAAATATGCGATTCATCATTTGACTAAATGTAGCAGGTACATTAGTCAATCCAAAGGCATCACTAGAAATTCATAATGTCCAAATTGTGTTCTAAATGCAGTTTTGAATATATCAGATTTATCCAATCTCACTTGATGATAACCAGATTTAAGATCTATCTTACTGAATATGGCAGAACCTTGTAGTTTATCCATAATATCATCTACCCTAGGAATTGGATATCTATTCTTTACAATAATTTTATTCAGGGCACGATAATCCATGCACATGCGATAAGTATTATTATTCTTTTTAACCAGTAAAATAGGTACGCCAAATGGAGAACTACTAGGTCTAATTAATCCTCTATTTAACAATTCTTCTACTTGATTTTGAATTTCTTTCTGTTCAATTTGATTATGCCTATATGGTGCTTTACATGGTAGTTGTGTACCAGGAATTAAATCTATTTTGTGATCTTCAGGACGTGAAGCTATAGTCAAGGTGGTAAATCATCAGCAAAGCAATCTTTAAATTGAGTAAGGAATTCTGTATGCCTAGGATGCATATGTTTTTTTTAGCTTGAAGTTCATTCACCCAAATTAAATAAGATTTACTACTTTTATGTAATGCACGTTTAGCTTGAGTATGAGTAAGCAGTGGAAAATTATTGGATGTGTGCATACCATGCAATGTAATTTGTTTTCCTTGAAAACAAATTTTAATTAAATGTGTGGAATAATCTATGACAGGATTATACTGATGACGCCAAGGCATACCTAGGATAATATCACTGGACTGCAAAGATACAACTAGGAAATTTTTACGTTCAGTATATTCACCAATTTTAATTTCTAAGTTATGCACCTCGTGTGTTCCATTATATCTTGTGCCTAAGAATGTTGCTTTAATGCGATAATGTGTAGAAATAGTTTGTAAATTCAATTCTTTCACTAACTTTGCAGAAATAAAATCATGTGTACTACCATCATCATGTAAAATAATCTTTTCTTTTCCATGCACTAAACATTTCATTGTCAACAAAGAATGTGGAGTTGGCATATCTGGTAAAATATTTGAAGAAGTAGCAATGTCGTCTTCATCTTCCGTAAAGTCAGGCATTTCCTCACGTTCTTCATCTTCCATTATTCCAAGATAATTGATATGGACAGGTGGCTTCTTTGATTGGTAATTGGCTGCTAGATGTCCAGGTTGATGGCATTTGTAACAAACTATAGGTTTAGCTTTGGATACATTGTTGGCAATGGCAGGAAGTCTAGGAATATTGAGATTTGGCTGTGAGGATGGCTTAGGGTTTGGATTGGTATTGGATGGCAAAGTAGGTGGTTTTATCCAAGACTTACGAAAAGATGATGAAGGAAAACAAGTTTGATTGAATCTTCTAAAATTTGAATTGTATTGCTTGGAACCATAGTTACCATTTGCTTGAAATTGTTGTGGACGCTTGTCTCTTCCTCGAATCTTGTCTTCAGTGTCATGAGCCAAAGAAATTGCATCTTCAAGGGTTGTAGGCTTGAACATATTAACTTCATCGTAGTAATGTCCAAGTAAGCCAAACATAAACTTGCGTTTGTGAGTTGCTTCAAGTACATCTTCAAGCATTCGGAGTTGCAGTAGGGCATTCCAAAAACGTTCAGCGTATTGAGAAATAGGCTCATGATCTCATTGTTATAGAAGATCCCATTGCTTTATGGCTTTTTCATGAAATTGAAGAGGAAGGAAGTTCTGCAAAAACTTCTTTTTGAAAATCTCCCAGGTAGTGGGACAATTAATGCTCTTGTGAATCACAGTCCACCAAAGAGATGCTCGATCGACTAAATGATTAGTAACACATTTAATTTTGTCTTTTTCAGCGTATGTCTCTTCATGAAAGTAATCATCAAACTGACTGATAAATGCAAGTACAGTCTTTCCATCTCGAGTTCCATTGAAAGTACGAAATTTGAAATTTCTTTTACTTATCTTTGATCTTTGCAGATGGATTGAGCTTCAAGCGTCGCATCGATGGTTCGTCGGATAAGATCTTCGGGTTGTGGTTCATCTTTGTGGGTAGTAGATCGTTGCAAATTGGCCAATTGAACTTGCAAAGCTTGTCGGGCTCTTCGTTCTTCATCAAGCTACATCATAATTAAATCCAACTTTTGTTCCATCGTAGGTTCATGTAAATCACCTTCTGCCATTAAATCGTCCATATTTTATTCCGTCATCCTGTAAAAATCCAAAAGACATCACACTCTCGAAATCCAATTAGCAGGATGAGCGTAGCTCAAAGTCGCGTATACAAGGCTTATATATTTTTGTTTGGCTTTTACGGTCTTCGTCCTTTGCGGTTGTGGGATTTGTAGTCTTCATAGAAACTGTATATGACCTTCTGCGTATGCTGAAAACTGGTTCAGCAAGTTTGCGTATGTGAACAGAGTCTTCCAAAGAACAATTTTGTAGTTCTGTGCTTCTGCACAGGAACAATCCTTATGGGAGTAATTGAGATAAGTCAGTTTTGATCCTTGTGGACTTGCAGAATTTGCAGAGTAAGTAAGTTTGAACTTGCAGAACTTGGTAGACTAGGAAGACTTTAGTGATTAAGCTTTTGTAAAGCTTTAATGACTTAGACTTTAGGAATTATTAAGCTAACTGTCGTCGATTCGAAATTTAGGAGGGGGGTTGCTGTTTTTCGCCGCCGAATCCGTCCAGGAGATGGCGCGATACCAGACGGAAGGATTTAGGCCCCTTAAGCTTTTTAAATAAGCTTATTAAGCTTACTTAAGCTTTTGACTTAAGCTTAAACTTTTTAAAGATATGGAAGCTTATCTGTTGACTGTGAAAAAACGACTTGTAGTGAGAGATGTAGGAGTGGTCCTTCGCTTCCTCAGGCCGGACCTTTGCGATCAGAGACTGTAGACAGAGGTTCTTGATCGCCAGGAATCCACCCGTATCGACCGTTCACGATGAAACTGACTGTAGAGCTCTATCGTTCTAGGAGCTCCGCCTTCGCACAAGATGGGCAGCGATTGGAAGCTCTCCATCTCAGCTTGGCTCTGATACCATTGGTGCACAGATCGGATGCCGTAAGTGCGCGTACTGAGTGTCAGAAGGTCCCCAAGAACAAAAGAACTCTACTTTTTACACAAAACTCAAGGTAGAAAGCATGCACGACATGAACAAGAGACCAATTGGGTGTAATCTTCCCCCATGCCTTGTGTGAGCGCTCCACAAAGCATGTATTTTTATGTATTAATCATCTTCAAGCTCAAATAATAGCCCAAATTACAAAATAGCATGCTTTTGGCTTTTGAGTTTGCTTTAGTGCCAAATAGAAATAAAGCTAATGGGCGGGCGCCCAAGAAGTCAGGCATACCCAATACAATGTCCAAATATAAATATCATAATCGTGCGCCCATGTGCATACAAAAATAATAAATAAATATCCAACGCCTTAATAAATAGGCGCGACAAAATATACGTGCCATGCCTACAGTATGCGCCCATCAAAATATAGATGATAACTCGAATACACGCTATCCTCCAATGCTTTCCTCTGCCACCACTGCTGCTATCTCTACACATCAACTGAAGCATTCACAATCGTTAGTAAAATAATACAAATAAACCGACAAAGGTGAATACCTAGCAGTCTTCAGCTACATAAATAAATCAATTGGTTAGAAATCAATCCTAACCTTAATTTATCACGAGTGCGCACTCTAAACTCATAAACGTTTATTAATTTAATATGTATTTTGCAGAATCACCGGCTATGGAATCACCCACGTACACACTAAATTAACGAAACACCCGAAAAGGATAGGCGTCCCCATCGACTTCTCACACAAAGAATCCACTTTGTGTATGAGCCCCGATAATAAAAGTTTACGGAATCCACCATAAAACCTCATGGAATCCACCGTGAATTATGCCTCCTGGCATCACCCTTGAGTGAGGAGAGGAGAACTAAGTCTCCCTAATCAAATGATCTTTGTTGCATGTGTTTATTGAATCAAACCTTTCTATGGGCTTTCTCTACAATGAGTGCATGGATGAAAGTTGGGTTTCTATTAGCCATTCTAATTTAGTGAGTCACTTAAACTAGGCTTTGTTTCCTTCTTAACATTCTTGTATTGAAATGTGCAAGTTGGGGATAAAAAACCTACAAGCATGAGAGCATCAATGCATGGAAAACTTGAAAGGGTTGTGTAGTAGTTACATATAGTCTAAAATCTTATTCATTGACTTGGCCTAGCCATTTGATTGTGGTTAATATGCTGTTAGTTTCTTGTCAATGATCAAGAACATAGAAAGTAGGTGCTCCATGATTTTATAAAATAACAACTCCAAGATAACACAAATGTTCAATGTGTTAGTTGCAAACCCATTCTTAGACGTGACATGACCCATAATGATGCCATGTTTTATCCAAAACTAACATTTTAGTGGATTCAGTGATATTTGATATTGCTTGCATTATTGAAAAACCGCTCAAAGTTACTCCAAGTGTTCGTCCTATAAGGAATTAAGGGAGAGGTCATCCACAAATACTTTGAAGTACTTGCAAAGCATGACCTTGAAGATTGTACACATTAGGCACTAGAAGACTATAGTTGCATTTGTCAACTTGATTCGAGCTTTAACTTCACTCTTACTACTCTTGTATCCATAAACAATCCTTCTATCTTTTGGGGCTTTCTGCTTCTTGCAATTTGTTCTATGGTCTTGTTGTCAAAGTAATAGTATTTGGAATCATCAATTTAATGGTCCTCACTTTCCTGGTTTGTAAAATATTTCTTAATATCACTATCTTCTTCTGTTGAGAGATCGAGCTCCACTCGTGATATGCCAGGGTGACCGTTGTGCATCTATGTCACCGACTTGTTAGTTGCAGATGCGGTTGGTACACCGCCCATGAATAATAGCTACATGATAGCTATCCTTATCTACTCTAGTTCGTGGCTCAGTTAGTATGCCACCTTAGTTAGTTGAGTTTGGTTTGAGACCCATATATAGGGTTCTTCTATTTCCTTGTACTAGAGTTTTTTTGGCTTACACAACTAAGAAGAGGAAAACTGTTTTCAGCCTCCACCTGTGTGTGTATTCCCCCATTGTGCAAGCAAGAAAGCTACAAGTGAGACTCCTTCCTTCTCTCCCACAATCATGACATGGTATCAGAGCCTTGTTCGTGGTAAGGAGCTCAAGAAAGCAAGCCAAGCTCGCGGTGTTCTGGTAAGAGGAGCAGTGTTGCTTTCATTTTCTGTTTTGGGAGCAGATCTCTGCAGGTAGCACAGCCAAAAATTGCAAGAGTGCATTGTCTCAGGTTGAGATGCCCTTCGCGATGAAGCAAGAGGACAGTATATGCTGCGAGCAAGGGATTTAGCCCTTGGCGACCCTGTTTTTTTGATTTGAGGCCATTTCGGGGCCTGTTTTGGAGGCGGAAGTTTTCTGCACGCACTCAGGAAAAGGCCCAGTTTTATGCTGTGCGACCACTGTTCTACAGGTCGGTGAAAAGTTACTGTAGAAATTGCATCGTATGCTTGTGTGCAGAGACATTGGGAGTTACAGAATTATCCTTGTTGCCTGTTGATGCAAAATCGTCACTAGGAAGTGACTGTGTGGTCAAATACCACTTTCGTCAGTTTTGCAGATTAGCCCTTGTGAGGCTGAAGTTGTGTTCTTTGCAATGACAGAACTTTTTGCAGTGTTCTGTAATGGCGTCTGATTCTCTCTCACAGATTGTCACTGAAAAGCTTGACAAGAACAACTTCCAAGCATGGAAGTTTAGAATGACGAATTTCCTTATGGGAAAAGGATATTGGGAATTTGTTACAGGAAATGAAGAAGAACCAGTTCTTCTTGATGTTCCCAATCAACAGCAAATGCAGGCATTTAAAGCATGGCATGAGAGAGCAAGGAAAGTTATGTACTGGCTATCTATTAGTATTTCAGACTCTATGATTGTGCATATTCAGGATGCAAGTACGCCAAAGGCGACATGGGATACTTTGTCAAAAATGTATAGCACAAATACTCAAGCCAAGAAAATGCAGCTCAAGCAAGAGTTGCATAATGTGCAAAGAGAAAATATGAGCATCAATGACTACCACATGAAGGTGAAGAAGATTGCAGATGCACTTACTTCCATTGGGTCGCCAGTGGAAGATGATGATTTAGTTTCTGTGACCTTGAATGGTCTAGGAAAGGATTATGCACAGTTTCGAACATCCATTTCCGTCCGTGAAAGATTTCCTGATTTTGAGGAGTTAATTGCTCTTCTAATTTCTGAGGAGCAGAGAAATGGTGGTGCATCTTCTTCAGGAGGAACTTCAAAAGAAGCTGTCTTCTACTCAAATGCTGGAAGAGGTAGAGGTAGAGGTAGAGGAGGCCGATCTGGAGGCCATGGTAGAAATCAGAATATGCAGCAAACTCAAGAAAACCAGTCCTATGGAGGAGGACGTGGTAACTCTAGAGGCAGGGGGAGCCAAAGAGGTCGTGGTGGATGGCAAAGAGGCCAAAATGCAAACAGCAATGTTGAATGCTACTACTGTGGTAAAATGGGTCATATGGCTAAAGACTGCTATAAAAAGCAGAATGACATCATGAATGGAAAACTGCAACAAGGAAATTATGCATCTTCTAGTAGACAGGGTGATGACAGAAATGAGCATTTTTTTATGGTGCAGCACATGAACAATTCTGTGACAAGTGTAGAAGAAAGCAACGATGTATGATATGTTGACTCAGGTGCATCAAACCACATGACAGGTCATGCAGAATGGATGGAGGATGCAAGGAAAATGGAAAAACCAGGATTTGTGGAGACTGGTGATGATACTGCACATCCTATTGTGCAGATTGGAAAAATTCCTTTGTCTATGCAGGATGGGAAAAAGAAATACCTGTCCGATGTATTTCATGTCCCGAATATCACCAAGAATCTCTTGGAGGCTGTCATTATTTTGTCACTTTTATTGATGACTATAGCAGAAAAGTTTGGGTGTATTTTATGAAAAAGAAAAGTGAAGTTTTTGGGCATTTCAAAACTCTTAAAGCTATGGTTGAAAAAGAAACATGCCTGCAAATAAAATGCCTAAGGTCAGATGGAGGGGGAGAGTACCTCTCAAATGAGTTTGCAAGGTTCTTGCAGGAGCATGGCATAAAGCAGCAATATTCATGTAGTCATACCCCACAACAAAATGGAATTGCAGAAAGGAAAAACAGGCATATTGGAGAGGTATCTCGTGACATGCTCAATGAAAAAGACATGCCAGATTTTTATTGGGCTGAAGCAGTTGCTACAGCAGTCTACATAATGAACATGACTCCCACTGCAACAATACATGGGATGACTCCAGAGGAGAGGTATACTGGTAGGAAACTAGATATTTCTCATTTGAAAATCTTTGGTTGCATTGCCTATGTTCATGTGCCAGATGAGTTGAGATCCAAGTTGGATCCAAAAGCTGAGAAGTGCATCTTTATTGGTTACTCTCTGAAGCAGAAAGGGTATAGATGCTATAACCCTTCTACTCGTAAGTTTACAGTGAGCAGAGATGTTGTTTTTGATGAGATGAGTAGCTGGTATAAACCAGTAAATGTGATTGATGATGTAGATGCACAAAATGGTAATGCTGCATGGAATTCACAGCAGCAGTCACAAAATATTAGTGGACCTGGAGTGTCCTCTAGCAGTGGTTCACATTCTTTGCCATGGACAGGCAGATTGAGATCAAGAGAATCTTCTCAAAGCAATGCAGATAGTGGTACGTAGGTTTCACGAAAAGGAAAAGAGAAGGTAGATCAGCCCATGTTTGATGTGAATGCAGGTCACTCTTATGTGGATGGTGAATCCAGTGGCTCAGAACAGAGCATTGATGATGAGTTGGGTATCCCCTCTATTGTTACACCTGGAGTAAGGAAGACCAGGGATATTTTGAGAGCACCTGGAAGTGAGCCTACTTTGTGTAGGTCTACCAGAGCTAGGTATCCTGTGGATAGGCTAAAATATGATGGATTTACAGCCATCCACTATGCATATATGGTCAAAGTGATACAGGAACCAGAACCCACTTCTTTTGAGCAAGCCATGGGAAAAGAAAAATGGGAGAAAGCCATGGATGAAGAAATGGATGCCTTGGAAGCAAATGCTACATGGGAGTTGGTACCTTTGCCTAAAGGTAAGAATGCAATTGGCTGTAAGTGGGTTTATAAGGTGAAGCACAATGCAGATGGTTCTGTGAACAGATACAAGGCAAGATTAGTAGTCAAGGGGTATGCACAAACATATGGCATTGATTATGAAGAAACATTCAGTCCGGTTGCAAGGATGGCAACCGTAAGAGCAGTCATTGCTATGGGTGCATCAAAGAGATGGTCTTTACATCAGATGGATGTAAAGAATGCCTTTTTGCATGGTGATTTGCAAGAAGAGGTCTATATGGAGCAGCCACCAGGTTATGTGCATGCTGTTCATCCTGAGTTTGTTTGTAGGTTGAAGAAAGCCTTGTATGGCTTGAAGCAAGCACCTAGAGCATGGTCTGACAAGATAGGACAGTATCTTGTCACTATTGGCTTTCAGATTTCCAAGGCAGATTTCTCACTTTATGTGAGAAAAACAGAGAAATGTATTATGCTGCTTGTCATTTATGTTGATGATTTGATTATGACAGGTGACAGTGATGAAGATATCCTTCATGTGAAAATGCTATTGAAGCAAAAGTTTGAGATGAAGGATTTGGGAGAGCTGCATTATTTCTTGGGCATTGAGGTGATTAGATCACCAAGTGGGATACAGCTCTTGCAGAGGCAGTATGGATTGGACATGCTGTCCAAATATGGGATGACAGGCTGTAAGCCTATTTCAGTTCCTTTGGAGCAGAATGTGAAGCTGAGCGCAGATGCAGGTGAGCTTCTGGAAGACCCTACTAAATACAGACGCATAGTAGGAAATTTGATTTATATGACTATTACCAGGCCATATTTGAGCTATGCTATTGGATTGGTAATTCAGTTTATGTAGGCTCCAAGAAAATCGCATTTGGATGCGGCTAGATGCATACTCAGGCATGTGGAGTCCACATTGCAGTATGGACTATTCTATGAAACTGGGGTTCAGATACAGTTGCATGGATACACTGATGCTGATTGGGCTGGTAGTATTTCTGATAGACGATCTACCAGTGTGTATGTGTTCTCTTTTGGGAGTGCTGCAGTCACTTGGAGCAGCAAGAAACAGCCTACAGTTGCCTTGTCGAGCACAGAGGCTGAGTACAGGGGTGTAGCAATGGCTGCATGTGAGGTAGCTTGGTTGTACAAGCTACTTTATGATATGCATCAGTCTATAGATGGGCCAGTTGTCATTTATTGTGAAAACATGAGTAGTATACACTTGGCAAATAACCCAGTCTATCATGCTAGAACAAAGCACATTGAGGTGCATTATCACTATGTGCGGGAGAGGGTTTTACTAGGTCTTATTGATCTAGTTTATGTCAGCAGAGAGGATCAGGTAGCTCACATATTCACGAAGGCATTGGGCGCAGAGAAGCTGCGCAAGTTCAGAGACCTGCTTGGTGTGCAGAAATTGGGATTGAGCTCGAGGGGGAGTGTTGAGAGATCGAACTCCACTCGTGATATGCCAGGGTGACCGTTGTGCATTTATGTCACCGACTTGTCAGTTGTAGATGCGGTTGGTACACCGCCCATGAATAATAGCTACATGATAGCTATCCTTATCTACTCTAGTTCGTGGCTCAGTTAGTATGCCACCTTAGTTAGTTGAGTTTGGTTTGAGACCCATATATAGGGTCCTTCTATTTCCTTGTACTAGAGTTTTTTTGGCTTACACAACTAAGAAGAGGAAAACTGTTTTCAGCCTCCACCTGTGTGTGTATTCCCCCATTGTGCAAGCAAGAAATCTACAAGTGAGACTCCTTCCTTCTCTCCCACAATCTTGACATCTTCTTCCTTGGGCTTGTTGAACTTCATTATTGCTGTAATGAATTTGGCATGATAATCAAATAATACTTGAGGATATCTTATGCAATTCCATTCTTGTTGCTAAAGCAATTCCTCAAAAATCAATAAGTTGGCCTCTTGAGACTTTATTGCCACTTAGTGATACTTTTTTTCAATTCCTAGTGGTTGGTTGGAATGTTGTATCCTACACCATTAAGTCGAGATGGTTCTCATCAGGATAGGTACAGTCAACTTTGTCATGCTAGGATCAAGTAGGTGTGTAGTGAGGTTTTCTTTGCCTACTTGACTCATTGATTCACATGCTCTTTTGTATTATTCCTCCTTTGTAAAGGGTAGGTCAAATGCGATGAGGATGTGCATCTAGTCTTGTTCATTATCTAAGTAGGAAATATATTTGTTCAAGGGGTTTGTCGTGCTTTGATGCAATTCATACCCCCCTGAAGCATATTGGATATGGAATCTAGGTTTATACATGTAGTTTTCCAACCCTCCCTTTATGCCCTCAATGTGTCTAGGCCTATTTCCTAAGAAGACCAATCCATTATCCTAGTCTTCAATGAGTTGATTTTGCATCCAAGGGCAGCTTGATAGTAGATTGTAATCTATGTCCTTCATGACCATGAAATTTACCATGAAGTAAATTCTTGCAATTTTAACATGCCAATTTTTCAGCACTACAAGCATTTGAGCTTTGTAGCCATTAGCCATTGTAAGGTTCAAATGCATGCACTTAATAGGTTGATTTTCTATGCTACATTATTGATTGTTTGACTATACTGACTCTTGCAGTTATGCCAATGATTCCTCTTTTGATCGAGTCATTTAGAGTTTCCACAAAGAGAATAGCATGATGCTTGGCTCCCTCTTAGAACATGTTTTCTTTGAGAGCTCTTGGGATGGATATATCAATGCTTATGTTGCTTTACACTACATGAAGTGGTGGCTCATGTAGTTCCACCTCATTCTCTATCCATCATTTAAACACTTTCTAGAGGTTAGGAGTTTTACACATCAATAACCCCTGTGGTATTGTTACATGGATTGAAACCAATGTAGCAACAAGACTGGATTCCACATCTTTGCATTGCAACCAATGATTTGGTTGGTTGCTATTTCACCTACTATTTTATAGACTTTGGTCCCCATTTTGAGTTTATGTTAGGTGGGAGGCTAACTTTTTGGTCTCAACCTCTTATATTGGATAAGATAATACCATGATGCTTGATAATCCTATAGTTCTTATGTCAAATGATGAGTTTGATACTTGTTTAGTTTCCTTGAGCTTCTTGGACTCATTTCCTAATCTTGTCGATTATTTCCAACTATCTCTTTGCATTGGGATATTGTCTTTCGTTTGAGGCTATAACATTCTTGGTTTGAGGAGCAGTAGCACTTTGCAACATTAACTTCTTTGCTACCTTTTTTTTCGAGTCTTTAAATTATTTTTCCTTGTGGTGGATTCGTTAGTATTGGAGGATCTTGGAATGCAATGCCAACCTTCTTGCTCTCAAGTAGGGTTGACAGGTATTGGTATGGTATCCTAGTCATGGATCATCAAAGGTATGTATAAGTTCATGTATTCCTTTTTTTCAATTGGCTCCTTGATATAGTGGACTAAAACGACACTCAGAGCATGAGTGTGAGGTATACCAAAAGGATTGATCTTTGCTCTCTATGCTACTCATTTTTGCTATATGATAGTTGGCAAGGCTAGTTCCAAAGGCCTAGGGCAAGTACCCTATTTTGTTGAAATATATCCAAGAGCTTGGTAGTAGGCTATTTCACATCTATTATATCCATAGTTTGTGCAAACTTGAGAACATCTTTGGTTGCTTCAAGGCATTAGTGAGTTTAGCTAGTTCAATTTGGTATTGTTGTTGTGAGGAGGTTTTATGCTGCAATAAGCTTTGAGCTACTTCTTGCCAATGCAACATCACTTCAAGACCTACCCTTTTTGTTTTAGTTTCTCTCAAAGCATATGTAACTATCTTCTCCTTGTCTAGCCTATATTTAATCTTGAAGTCATACTTTTGTAATACATCAACCCACCTTCATTGTATCATGTTTAGATCTGGTTAGGTAAAGATCCATTTGAGACTTTTATGATATGTTACCAATGTGAATTTCTTTCCAAGTAAGTAACATCTCCACAACTTGAGAACATGGATCATAGCCAACATCTCTAAGTCATTGAGTAGCATAGTTTCTTTCATGTGTCTTTAACTTTCTTGATGAATAAGCAACTAGATGTCCCTCTTGCATAAGTACACAACTCAATGCAAGAGAGCGTGCATCTGCACAACCTCAAACCCTTGGTTTAGATTAGGAAGCTTTAGAATGAGAGCTTTTACTAAAATTTACTTGAGTCTTTCAAAGTTGGATTATTTAATTGGTGTCCATACAATGTAAGTTTGTTTCTTGAGCAAGTTGGTGAGGGATGAAATAATCAAGGCATAATCCTTAATAAAGACTTAGTATCATCTTATCAATCCTAAAAAATTGTACCCTTCTTACACTGTCATTAGGGGTGGCCATTCTTGTACATCCTTAACCTTGGCAAGATCTACCACAATTTCTTCTTTTGATACTATTAAACCCAAGGTACTCAATTTGTCTTTTGAAGAATGCACACTTCTTCTTTTTAGAATATATGTGCACTCTTATTATTTCAAGCAAAAAATGCAAAGTTAGACTCATGTTCCTCATTTTTCTTGGAATAGGTCAAAATACCATCAAAGAATATGAGAATAAATTTATTGAGATAAGGTTAAAAGATGTCATACAATAGTCTCTTAAAGGTTACATGAGCATTGGGTAGTCCAAAAGACATAACAATGAGCTCATAGTTGCCATACCTTGTATTAAAGGCAGTTTTGGAAATATCTTCTTCTTTTATCCTTATTTGATAGTATCAAAATCTTAAGTTGATCTCTAAAAATATATTTACTCCTTGAAGTCTATAAATAACTCATCAATCCTAGGGATTGGGTACTTGTTCTTAACTATGGCTTGGTTTAACCCATGGTAATTAATGCAAAGATGAAGGGTTTTGTATTATTTTTTAAAAATAAGACCAAGATTCCCCATGGCGAATTGGTTAGCCAGATGTATCTCTATTCCAATAATTTAATGAATTGCTGTTTCAACTCAAATGCCTCATGGATGGACATTTGATAATGTCTTTTTTCAAGTAGAGAAGCTTTTGGTACTAGCTTGAACTTGTGGTTAACTTCTCTTTGAGGTGAAAGTTCAGTTGACTCTTTAGGAAAAACATCTACATACTCCTCCACCCAAGAAGGTTCCTCTTTTGTTTCCTTGTCTTGACTAATTTTATTGAATTTACTCAAGTATACAGGCAATCTTGTTCTTAAGCCTCACATAATTTTTGAACCTTTGGCTTATTGGAGTTTTGGTTTATTAACTTTATCTTGTGTAGTTACTTGATTTCATTCTAGGTTTTGGAATGAGACTTGGCCTTTTGCACAATATATGTGAGAATCATTAAGGATTAATGAGTCCATTCCTAATAAGCGCTCATAGGTATTGAAGAAGTTGAATCCTCGAGAATTGATGATTCAGTCCCTTCTTGTTGAGAGCAACATGGACCATTCCTTTTTCCATTTCAACTTCCATTGTGGACTCTTCTTCTTCTTAACTTGTTCAAATTTTGTTACATACAAATATCCATTGACTCTAGTATAAATAGTAGCTACATGTTCTTTCATTTCTTCTATGACTGTAGCAATCTTTCCTCTTCCTCTTCCTATTATACCTCTATTTTGCTCAAAAAATTACCATTATCAAGAAGGTTGCAGTGGAACACCCTTGAGTATCATTGCTCTAGTTTGATGTGACAAAGGTGCCAATTGTATTAACCTTAGCTCTCTTTCTTGCATTAATTTGCTATTGTCCTTGTACTCTTTTTATGAAGGCACGAGATCCTTTATTAAATCATCCTTTACCCCAATATCTCCCGCTCCTTAATTGACTTGGAGGAAAAGTGGTCTAGCCGTGGTCACATAGCTTCTAAGTGTCAAAGAGAGGATTTAACACTAGTCTTGTAGGGAAAAAGCCTCTTTTGTGGTATTTTGAGCCTTTCCTAGAAATTTCGTAGCTTGAGAATGATAGTGTAGTATGAAAGGACCTCTTAATATGGTAATCTAGGCATCCATAAGTAGTTGTAAAAAAAATAGTTGAGATGTTTTGACATATATTGGTATTTAAATCACTTATACTTATTGGGACATATTTTCTATTTTCTACTACATCTTTTATTTTCTCATGACATACACCATAAGAACCCTATGATATTGGAGAGAGAGTTGTTGTATGTGATCATTATCATGTGAAGTGTAAATAACAAACTCAGAAATTGAGCTTGCTTGTTTGATGATGGAATAATTACTAATTATGTTAGAAAGGTGTGATTTCATGCAAATGCACAATTGAGTGTAGTTGATCATGTTCAGCACATTGTTTTGAAAAAGGAGAAAGCTTGATTGAGCACGAGACACTATTAGGGTTTTAAGAATACTGTTTGAAATTGAAGGAAACACCTATAATTGAGATATAAAAAGCTCAGAAAACCCTTGCAATTTATTGATGTGCTCTACTTGAAAATATCACACACACGACTAGGATGTGCTACAGACTTTGTATTGTACATTGGAACTTCTTGGCTAGTTGTCACTTACATTTTCTAGATACAACATTGACAAATGCATGATTGCATAAAGTATACAAAAGAGGATTGAAATAACGCAACAAGAGTACATAATGTTACATTATCTAATATCGACTATACAGCTACAAAGTAATCTACCTATTAGTGATCCATACTGTTTATAGACGTGAAGGCACAAACCATCAAGATCAAATAGCTACAAATAGCTATAAAGTAATCTATGTGTCATTGTTTCAATAGTAATGCATAAAGTACACATGGAAGGGGAAACCATCCCCTCATTTTATTTCTTAAAAAACAACATTTTTATGTACCAAAAATCAATACACACATAGTTAAGTAGATTGTTGCTCTATAGACCCAAGTGGGACATCTTATATTTCTAGAATGGTTTAGGTATCAATCCCCTGCCATGCTTTTAGGGAAAAGGGGTATTGCACTAATTAGTAGTGTAGAAAGTCCTCCATCCAAATAGTTTTACACTATTGGTCCTATTTAAGTTAGAGCCACTCATACTTATTAATTTTGCCTAAACAATAACCATGCAATTTACAAGGATGATTATTATATAACTAGCCAAGTAGTCGAAATTATGAACAACAAAAACTAATCATGATTTATGTAAAGAACCACTATGAGATTGCATAGGGAAAGTAAAGGAGGATACATTCACCATATTTAAACTTATATACAATTAGCATTATATAGTAATATATGCCCTCAAAAGGTATCTCTAACAAAACTTTATGGTAGAATATAAAGTATATATCACAAGTACAAATATTTTTCCATAATGTGTTTGGTAGTTCCATTTTACTTAAGAAATATTCGATATGTACTACTATGAGCATGTAGTTATACTTAGGGACATATCCAACAAAAATGTTACATGTTACACTTTATGAGTATGAAACCACGTCAATTAAGCATTATGTCAAGGACATGGTAATTATGATAATATGCATAAGGTAGGCCCTTGTGCTAATGATGCTACGGGATGGAGGAAGTCCAAAATCTTGATGAAGACCACCTAATTGCTTAAACTAGAGCAAAAAGCACAACTTGAAAGGAAGGAAATCTATTCAGCTTAAATATAATCCATGCAATATCACATCAAGTTTAGGCAGTGGAGATGATAGTGCTTATAGATGATAATGCTGAACCCCTAGCCAAAGAGGGGGAAAGCCAAATAAGGGCTATCACGCAATATAACTATTTTGGGAAGGGATGTTGTCCTTTGTTAATGTCATGCAAAATAAAAGAGCAAGAGAATAAAGTGAGGGTTGTCGAATGGAAACGCACAGGAGTTCTTCATGGTGAAAGTCGCTCGTCTCGCAGAGACACTATGCATGATGGGAGTTCTAAGTACAAATCCAAACAAGTTTACAAAATCCAAATCTCATTCAGGTAAGCTAAAACCATAGTCATAAATGCCAAGTCAAGTCCTAGGTGATTGCTCTCTCCATGAATCTTTAGCTTCAGAGTATACCAGGTAGCAAGACAAAACCCATAGGTTTCCTTTATTTCATGAAGCTCCACATAAAGCGTAGACAAACAAATTATGTTCTCATCAAGCTTATAGTCAACAATTTTCGAGACAAGGTATAGCCTTGAGTTAGTGTAAGAGAAATATGGAAATAGTTGCTCTCTCAAACTTGCTCACACAACCTTCATCCCATGATATTGGAGAGTTGTCACCTTGTCTTTGGAACTAGTCAGCAGAGTTCACGTCCTCATTATGAATGCATATTGATGTCAATTTCAGAATGCGGGTTTCATGGTTCTTCATAGTGATGATAAGATATGCATCTTATCATGAAGACTTCCATATGTTTCTTTTACTAGTCATGTTATCTACAGCTTTATTATGATCAAAATTGCTTCTCAATTTGGAGTTTAGTCACGCAGCCGTCCATGCTTCTTTCTCGGCCTGCAAACATGATAATAGAGCCTCCCTTACTGCAATCAATATCTCTCACAACACGTAGGATAGACCCACCTTTAGATTTTTAATGATGACATAGTAGGATCTCGGCCTCAAACTGACGACTGCAATTGTTAGCATCACCCCCTCACCATGTCCAGTTTTGCCATCTTAGACTATAATAATCACTGCAGCTTTAACTCAGGGAACTTCCGTATATTTGATCATGACCACCTACAAAAAAAGCATGGATTCCAAAAAATCCTCTCCCTCGTTGCCAAATCCTCCTAAAAGCATGTAGCTTTATCTTAATCAGCGTTTATTTTTCATCTAATAATAGCCTCATCCACGTTTGTCACAGCTGCTTGACTAAAGGTCACCTTTCACGAGCATGTAGGTTGACATGGGTCATGTTAGTGCCTCTTCTCCACTAACAAACATTCTTCTCAACAATTGACTGCACAATGGATGGTATCCCCACATTGATATATGTTGCTACCACTTCCTCCAATAATAATATCCTTGAAACACAGTAACTGCATCAACAAGCATGCAACTCATGTATGCCATGCAGCTCATGTATGCTTTGATGTGAATGTAACAAGCGGGATACACATCGACTAGGGTTTAGACACCCCGTCTCACTGACTAGGGTATTTAAGGTGTAAGAGCCCCAGATTAGGGCAACCAGTTATTATCAAGATCATACTCTTCACCTTCATCTCCAGCTTCCATGGCTTCCTCCTCCCTTCTCTCCTCCCTTCTCTCTTTCTCTCTCTTCTTCTAGTCTTCTTCCTTCTTCTTCTTGCTCTCTTTCTCTCTTCTCAGCTCTTCTTCTCTCTCCTCTTAGCTTCTTTCATTACAAGTGGTATCAGAGCTTCAGTCTTTGGTCCTTTTCTTCTTTCCCCTTTCTTCCTTTCCAAATCCCAAAAACCCTAGTTACTCAGCTTATAGGTACAGGTACAACAAGAAGGACTACAGTTAACTTTAGCTTTTTGGAGCAAGCAGGAGCTATGGCTGGAGACTCAGACATATCTAGAGGTAAAACGGTTAAAATAGCAGGTCGTCACTTATTTTCATGCAAATTTTAGGAGTCCCAGGGCAAGTTGGAGGTTCAACAATTTAGAGAAGGGAAAAAAAAACCACAGTTACTTTTTATTCCAGACTTCTCTCTCTTTCCCATCAAGCTCCCATGGTGGACTGCTCCCAAATCCCTTCTTCCTGCTGCAACCAGCCCTCGACCTCAACACTCAGCCCCCCCACAAGCTCCCCAGGGTCATTTCCCACCTGGCAAACACCTTGGTGACTACCTTCAGCCATCTGGGATAGCAGGCAATAGCCCGCACATTTTGCGCTGAGCTGCCTGCCTCCTTCAGCACTCCTAACCTTCTCCTCCTGTTGCTTTGGCACTTCCCTACCACTCTTGGGCACCGACTCATCATACTCTCTCTTTCCCCCTTGGCATTTTGACCCCGGGAATCAACTCCCATGGTGGACAATAGCTGGGACAGTTTGGAACAACTTGGGGCAGCCATGGATTCTTCAAACTGAAGCCTTCTCTGACCTGGAGAGCTCAACCTACAGAAGCCCTTCAGCTCATGAATGAATCCTCTCACCTAGAGGAAGACTTGGAGTTCATCATGCATGAAAACTTGGTGGGAAGCCATGAAAGCTTCACTTGAAGCTTCCCATTCTTGAAGCTCAAGCTCGGGGACAAGCACGGGAGCCTTCCTCATTAGTAGGAGCATTCGAATGTTGAAATCTTCTTTTTTGGATGCCCCAACCAACAACCGGACTTGATCAATGGAGCAAGCGGCATCATGATGATTCATGCTTCAACGGTCTTCCCAAGCATTAAAGAGGTATGCCAATCTGATTTTAATCTCTCAATTTAGCCACTTGCTGAGCTTAATCCATTGTTGGAGAGATTCAAGATTACATAGGTTTAATAGTTCAATCCTCTTCCTGTGCAAGCATCATACCTCTTCCTGAAATTCATTGTAATGGCTGACATTAACCCCCTATCTTGTCTTGTGATCTTGGATGAATAATAGCCATTGTAAATTGGGTAAGTAGCAGCCAGTGAGTCACTGGACTACCAAGGTAACCCCTACCCCAACCTTAATCATTCCTTGCATCTCATGAAAAGGCCCAATGTCTTCTTTCCAATGCATCTCATACTGATTGCTTATTAAAAATATCTACCATGTATATTCCGGCTGAGGAAAAAGGCCAATGCTAAGCGAGGTGGTAAGACAAAAGAGAGGTGACCCTCCCTTACCACTTAAGACCCTGAAGGGGTGCACAACTCGGCCCACGAGGAACTTTGCCCACCTCCTGGTGATCCGGATCCCAATACTTGTATGCAGGTGTAGGTACTTCCATGAGCTCCACTCCCCTTCCCCAATGATCCTTCTTGGATACCCCACAATGCTAATGGCACCCATGTATGACACCTGAAGTACATGCAGTCAAAGGAGATGTATGGCAGTGAATGTACTTATGCATTAATGGCAGAGTTGATGGGTATGCAATGATGCTCAGGATTATGCTCAATATGCTCAAGATGCTATTGATGTGGCTGATCAAGCCCCTTGAACTATGCTCTATCCATGTAAGACCTTGGTACTAAGGGATAGGCAGTGTTTTTGGTCATAGTCCTGCATGACTGTCACAAAGATCCCATTGCAAAAAATTCTATTCTAAATTTGGGGGTGAACACTATAGCTCACCTTGAAGAGGGCTTTGTCCCCTCCGGTTTGAATCAAAAACCTCCCCAATCAGAGCTACGATGTGAAAGTTATGCCCGTTTTTGTGCACTAGGGTCACTACGGACAGGATGTAGACCGCTCCAGGATAGGCATAGTAAACCCATTACAAAAAATTCTGATAATTTTCTGACACAAAGATTAATAGCTCATCTCAAAGAGAACGTTGTCCCCTCCGAATTGAGCCCAAAACCTCATCAATCGGAGTTTCCTACAAAGAGTTACGCCCCTTTTGCTAACAGCAGGTCCTGTGGACTGCATCCAGATGGCTAGCTAGAAAGGCAAAAGCAAGGCCCAAGAGGACCTCGAGAGGGAGATTAGAGACTCTCGGAGTAGTATCCACTACTTCTCCTATTTCTCAGCTTGTGTCTATGCCTATACCTATTCATGCTCTGGTTGTTAGAGCATTTGCAAAACCAATTGTCAAAGATATGGTGGAGGAGATATCAAAGAACTTAAAAGACCTACAAATCAAGATGACTAGAATGGAGCAACAACCACTTAGTCGAGCTTCAATTTCAGCCTGACTAGCAAAAGAGTTGAAAGCAATTGTGTCAAAGGACACAAGTAATGACAGTGTCAGATAACACTATGTAGTATCAAAAGATACTAGCTTGAATCTTAATGTTGGATTTTTATGCTTGATCTTTAATTTGAATCTTCTTCTTGTTGATGTCTTTTTTAGGAATAGAGTGGTGCACCAGTTCAAAGTGTCAATAACTTGGTTGAGCCAAGAGAAGTGAAAAAATGAAGTAATTTTTGAGCTTGAGATCAAATGGCTATGGCTATCCTATCAAGCAATTGGTAAATAAGATCCCATGAGCTCCACAGGTTGAATATGCTCAAACCCTTTGAGATGGAGGATCCTTACTAATGGGTCTAAGTCCCCTAAGAGGGTTTGTACTCATTTTTCCCGAGTTAAGAGATCTAAGCCTTCAAAGTGGTCACTGTCAAAATTGCACCTAGATTTGGTGAAATGCAAATGCCGGGCATGATGTGCATCAATCTCCTAGATTTTGTGCCTGAAAGTTATGCCTTGACATGAAGAACAAATCTCGAGAAGAAAGCTCGAAGAGATATGGCCTGGCTGAAGAGATATGACTACTCCAACAGAGGTAGGTGTTGTTGGCTATGGAGGTTAAGAATGGTAGAGTGAAAAATAAAAGTGAGAGATGAAAGATTCTTGTGGAGTTGAGCTAACTAGAGGTTGTGGGGAGATGGAGGAGCAATGAGCTAAGCTAAATTGAGCTCATTGTGTCTCTAATATCATGTTGGGAAGCACAGATCCTTGAGCAAGGTCTAGCTATGGAGGATGGAAGTCAATGACAAGAAGCATGATGATTGAGAGACTAGACACAATGTGACTATTACTCAAGTGAATTAGGTTCCAAGATAGGATCCTTGAGCAAGGTCTAGCTATGGAGGATGGAAATCAATGAAAAAAAGCATGATGACTGAGACTAGACACACTGATTGTTACTCAAGTGAATTAGGTTCCAAGATAGATTAGCTTGGACTCATAAACACAATCTTGAGTAGAGAGACAAGATTGAATGTACAAGGAATAATAGCATTCATCATTTAACTCAATGTCAAGTACATGCTTTTATAGTTGTAGGATGGTTCCCCTTTTCTCACTATGCCTATGGGATTCATGCAACTTCTCCTAGGCAGTTGCATGTCCCTTGCCCTACCACTCCATACAAAGAGGTTGTCTTAGGAGTGTGATTGCATAAGTCTCAACAATATAAAGCTTGACATCTCAACACTCCCTCTCGAGCTCAGCATGAGCTCTGAACTCCGAGCATAGTCCACGAAGTATTGAAGCGTCTCAACTCCCAAGGCCATAGTGAAAATGTGAGTAGCTTGATCCTCTATGTTGATATAAACCAAGTCAATTTCTACAAGAACCCACACCCGAATGAAATGGTAATGGACCTTTATGTGTTTGGTCTGCACATGATACACTGGGTTCCTAGAGTCAATTAAAAGCTACCAAGGTTATCATAGTAGATAATAATCTTATTATCCACCTACATCCCCAAATCACCAAGTAGCTTGCATAACCAAGCTACCTTGCATGCTACAATTGCAACACCTCTGTACTAGACAAGGCAACTATCGGCTATTTCTTGCTGCTCCTAACAACAATAATCCTAAAAGTAAAAATAAACCATAGGTAGATCTCTTGTTTGAAATACTACCACCCCAATCTCTGCATCTCGGTAACCATGCAAGTCCAATGGTACACATGCACCATAGAATAAGATATAATTAGTAATCTATATACCCATCCTTATCTATTGGAAACTATTTTGCCATTTTAGTGCCATCTCAATGTGGTTAAACATTACCCATAAATGTAAATTGATTTATATACCGAAAAGAAGACATGTAGAATAATATATATATATATATATATATATATATATATATATATATATATATATATATATATATATATATATATATATATATATATATATATATATATATATATATAGGTTTATGCATGTGTTGATCATTATAATAGCATATATGGCCGTGTCTAGTGTTTATTTATTATATATAAATGTATTGATTAAGGTCTAAATAAGAGTTCAAAGTGCATGCCAACATATTATATCTTTTAATAATACAAATGAGAGAGAGAGAGAGAGAGAGAGAGAGAGAGAGAGAGAGAGAGAGAGAGAGAGAGAGAGAGAGAGAGAGAGAGAGAGAGAGAGAGAGAGAGAGAGAGAGAGAGAGAGAGAGAGAGAGAGAGAGAGAGAGAGAGAGAGAGAGAGAGAGAGAGAGAGAGAGAGATTAGTTTAGCATGGGGACCTATGTGTAGAGTTTGGATTGTGCCACAATCAAGTAATAATGGAATACTCTAAAGTCTTGTAAGTAAAGTAATCCCCTTTTATAGTAAGTCAGAGGGTTTAAAAAAAGAGCCACATATAGTTTACAATACTTGCTACGCTTCTAGAAAGTATATTAATTCTACATGTGTCAAGGCCCTACATAGATGAAACGACTTACGAGATTAAAGATGAAAGCGATTCTACCCAAATGAATCAAGTTTGGTAGAAAAATATGGTGGAAATCCTTCCTTATGTGACCCTTGAATTGTATGTGATATGGACTTAAACAATCCCAATCCTCCTCCTCACAAATATACTAGTTGGTGATTAGTTAATTATTAGTGTAGTGCATGGTATGCCATTATCTTATGCAAGTTTGATGATTGATGCATTAGTGATAGGTGATAGCTCAGCGGTTGGCTAGCTACTCAATGGAATGTCTAGTTGGCATGGGTGGAGTGCATGGTGTGCCATTACTAATGCAAGTTGTCCGATGACTAGTGATAGGTGATAGCTTTAGCTACTCGATGGATGGATGGCTGACATGGATGGTTGGCCATGTAAGCCTTGTTGATCCCAAGCATATAAACCTTGTTACTGGCCCTATGGTAGTTAGTTTTATATTCAATCTTTTCATAGTAGTTAATTAGTCATCCAAACCCTTGTCTTGTCTGTCTAAATAGTTAGTAGTTAACACAGTTAATTGATTAGGCTTATAGTATAGTATTCTAGTTACTATAGATAATTAATTAGCCGTGCCATTTAGAGAGTTAATATATGTAGCCAATATCTAGCAATCATTACTTATTGCGTGCTTCTACCTTAACAACTAATTAGTGTCTATATCACACGCACACACGCACGCACGCATGCACGCACACGCACACGCACACGCACACGCACACGCACACATGCATGCATGCATGCATGCATGAACATGTGTGTGCACATACATGCACATGTGTGTTTCACTATTCTTGCTTGATGGATCGATGACCAATATAACTACATCTATGCTTTTAGTCAATTCTGTGTGCACATATGCTTTTGCTTGATGAATGTGCACTTTGATTAATATGGCCATGGAGTGCCATGAAAGCTAATATTTCCTTGGGCCTTTGTTTTCTCAAACAAGCTTCACTAGTTTTTTGGTAAATCTTCTTTTGCTTAAACTTTACTAGGTGCTTTGCGCCTACCTTCTTCCATGCTTCACGTTGGTGTTCTCCAAGTCCTTTACAATGATATTCTCCCATCAATTCACACCAAAGTTTGAATCAACAATATGTGTACTACTTAGAGCACTTTGCATCCTAATGCACATCTCATGTGGCAAGAGCGTACATGGGTGGATGAGTCACAAAAAATCCAATTGTGAGAAACCCAAAGTTTTTATGTTATCTATAAGTAAGTATTTATGTATTCATCAAGACCATAGCTTTACACATGTATAAACATGCTATATAGATGTACTAAGATATCTAAATGTTTTTTTAATATGATTCCAGGATGTATCTAAAACTAAATCAAGAATACTATTCAAATTCATAACATAAATTTAACTTACACATACACTTGTATACAAATATATAAGCAATATGCCTATATCCCTACGTATAGTGATATCAAAGTACAATAAATAGATTAGTGCATAATGCAATTTTGTGTATCTCAACCATACAAAAAAAAAGAATGAATTAAACAATATACATGGTTTGGGTAAAATTGATTCATTTTCCTATATCAATTGTTATTACATAAGAAATAAAGCATTGCGATTTGTGAGAGAGAAATGAAAGTATATAAAAATAATATGTATAAATACTACTAAATATGAGAGAAAGAGAGAGAGAGAGAGAGAGAGAGAGAGAGAGAGAGAGAGAGAGAGAGAGAGAGAGAGAGAGAGAGAGAGAGAGAGAGAGAGAGAGAGAGAGAGAGAGAGAGAGAGAGAGAGAGAGAGAGAGAGAGAGAGAGAGAGAGAGAGAGAGAGAGAGAGAGAGAGAGAGAGAGAGAGAGAGAGAGAGAGAGAGAGAGAGAGAGATCACATACCTAGGCACATGTAGTGTTGAAATGTCAAAAAGAAGATTAAGCATACCTCCACTTTTAAATAGTTGAATGGGTGGTGATACTTCCCTACAAAGTTTGAGACATGTAAGGGTAAAAAATTGCATGGTACAGGGCTTGATGGCTATGGTTGTTAGTGGATTGGAAATGGGGCATGAGCAGGCAACATGCAGGCATGTGGGCTCTAACAAAGTTTGAACAATCATTTTCTTAGGTGATGATACCTTCCTATAAAGTTTGAGGTGGGTAAGGGCGAAAAACCAGAGAGCATGGGGCTTGATGGTTGCATGTGCAAATGAATTGCAAAAAGAGCACGAGTGGATAGCACATGAGTGTGCAAACTCGAAAGCATGCATGGATGTAGGCTCTAGGGGTGTGGCATGTGGCAACCCCTAAAACATTTTTCATGGGGTTTAGGGATGTATCACATAGCCCCTTGAAGCTTTCGGGGAAATTGACATGTGTCTACTTCACCCTACCACATACAAGTCATTCTTTCTCTTCTCTCTCTCTCTCTCTCTCTCTCTCTCTCTCTCTCTCTCTCATATCTATGTCTAGACACATACACATCTAAATATAACACACACATATATATAGTTCAATAACTATTATTATTACATTATTACATAAATTTTATATAATATGATATATCGTATATGGTATATTATATGCAATACATCGTATCTTGTATTTTATACATAATAATAATTTGTATGTAGTCAATACCTAATAATAATTGACTATACATACTAATATTATAATTTATTTATACATATATTATAATTACAGATAATTAATGTATTAAATGGTTAAACGTTACTTTTTTTCTTCTTCTTCTTCTTCTTTGTCCTCTCTCTCTCTCTCTCTCTCTCTCTCTCTCTCTCCCCCCACATGCATGTATATTATATTTAATGGTAGTGTCAAATAAACAAAGTCAATGTTTCATGGTGCAAGTCCATGACTAGCTCAAAACATTTTTTAGTAATGTTGAAAGTGAGATTATGTTATTAAACATAATGAATGTAGCATTGTTGATTAGCTATAACACCTTGAAAGGTTTGGAAGCCTTGTTGTACAGAAGTGACAAGGTCTTCTTTTGCAATACAATAACAAATATTTACTATGAAAAACCTTATACTTTGAAGTATGACAATGTCTATAGTATCTCCTTGTTTTCTCTTGTTTATGGACAATCAAAATTAACACAAAAGAAGAATAGAAAATTTGGCAAAGGGCAATGTTGTAGTGTACGAAGTGCGTTATTCTTGATTCGAAATGTAAAAAGCAATGCAAAGGCTAGATATCTAGTAGATGCGCATTTGTTTTAAGTAGCTAAAAATGTGTGCTTGTCTTAAGGATTTTAAAAAAATGTGACAAGAAGTAAAACTAGTCTTCATGAAATATTGAGGTCTAATGTAAAATGAATTGTAAAAGCGATGAGAAACCTTCAAGACTTAAAGGATGAGGTTCAAAAGTTAAGAACTATACCAAAAAATTTTAAGTTACAAAAACGACAAACAAATGCAATTTGATTCAAAAGTCCTCTGTTGTTGCAGAACTTCAAGTCAAAGGCTTTTTTTTGGGGGTTAGTGTTTGTTACCAGCAAATGTGTTTATTTATAAAAAAAACGAGTGAAAAAATGAAATGAAATGAAGGCAACAAAAGTGTTTGTTACAGACAGCGAGAGTGAAAAATGGAATGAAATGAAGGTAGTAAAAGTGTTTGTTACAGACAGCGAGAGTGAAAAATGGAATGAAATGCTCAATAATGAAACCTCATTAGGGTTATGTGAGCATTAGGACAAATAGACCTCATTAATTAGGGTTAGGGTTATTATGAGCATTAGGGACATTGTGGGGTGTACCCACTCTCCCTCCAAACAAGAAGGTGGATGGTCCAATGAGGCTGGTTATTAGGGGCGCGGAGGGCTATAGGCACTCCCTCCAAAGAAGAAGAGGGGTGGGCCGGGGAGCTGAAGGTGTGGATCCAGGTTGCAGCAAGCAGGGTTGGTGATGACTCTGAGGAGGGCGTTGGAGGCGTTGAAAACCTGGAGGTAGCGCACAAAGCTGGCGCCTCCGAAATACGCGTCGGGGAACTGGCCGCTCCCCATCTGGGTTCTCGTGTGCCACCAGCCTCTCGTTCACGACCTTGGTCCTGTTCATACCATACCCCCATTATTCCATTACAAGGTGATCCTCACATTTCTCCTCTCATGACATGACATGATTAGTAGCACTAATTAATCTAAGTTTCACCAATGGATTAAGCACCTTGAGAGAGAGAGAGAGAGAGAGAGAGAGAGAGACTCTACTAGGTCTCAAAGGAGAGTCCTCGAGGACCAAGCCTCACAACCTTTGGCAATGCCTACATTTGATGCTATGCCCATTACCTCATTTAACAACGAAAGCCATTGTCATACCTTTCATTTTACCCACTAAGAGTCTCAAATCGTGTGCAAGTCTAGGTATGTTATGCATTATAATAAATGGAAAATTACATACATCTTCAACAAGAGATGTGATTGCTAAACACAAATTCTCATTTCTTATTCTGGTGTGCGGGGAAAAATAGCCGAAAACACATAATATTCACGCCTTAGACCAACATATGAATAAATCAAAAGCCCTTCCATTCCCTTTATCCCAATTCAATTGCAACATGCAACCAATAATTTCTCTTAGAATAATTTTTCCAACGATGCATAAGTAGATTGGATTCTTCAATAATTTGGACGCTCTAAAGAGGCTACTTAATCACTTCAAACATTTGGCTAATTAGATAGTCTAAAAGCAAAGCGTAGCCATTGTTTCTAGATGTAGCATATGAATTAATTGCTAATAAGGGCAAACAATACAAATACAAAGACCCATCCATAATGAGTATTTATTCTAGTAACTACACAGGGGGTCTTAATTTACTCAATGTTTTTTGACATGGTGGGTCTTTAAATCGCTCTAGAATTGGGAGATAACTATTACTCATTAGTTCAACTTTGGAAGCAAAAAGATTTTTTAGAATTAATCAATAAAAAACTTACTTGGCCTAATATATGGAATATCAACTTTGTCTTAATGTTGATCTATTGTGGTAAAAGGCCTTTGGGCCTGCCTGTGTACACTGTGACCGCCCATTCTTTATTCATATATAATATGATAGTGCAATAAGGCTGTCAGTTTAGTTGGACAGTACCTACATGTGTGTGCTCTTCTCTCCCGCATCTTCCTCTTCTCCTTCTCCACTGCCATTGCATCCCTTTCAATTGGTATTAGAGCTTTGGATCAGAGCTTCATCATGGAGCTTGGCCTGGTATTACTTCAGCCTAGATTGAAGACCTAGAGCTTGGAGCTTCAATGCCAGCCATGGCTTCTTTTCCCTTGAGGTAAGATTTCATCTCTTGCCTCTCTTCGGTCCTCATAGGCTCTTTGTAGGTATTCCTTGGCTTCATTGGGCACCTTGCATGCCCCCATTTGCCCCCTTATCCTCAGCATAACTAGCATGCCCCACAGTAGCAACTCACGTTTTTTGTGTCTGTTTCAAAATCTGGCTCAAAAATCCCATTTTTTTCTCATATCTCGGGCATCCGGAACCCGATTTAGGCAAGGTAGGAGTCTAACTTGGGATTTTGGCACGCTCTGGACGTGATAGCATATCACATCTGCCAAATTTTAATCACAGCACTTTTTGCAACAGATTTGAGTTGATTCACACTAAGAAAATGTCATGCTCGTAGCTTATGTGATGCTCCCAAGGCTTGGTATTTGATGTCCAAATGCTTTGGGGATGTTTGCCCAATGTTTTGAGATGCTTTGGGACTTGGTTTGAGCTTCCATAGCTGGATTTATGCAGAGATTTATTGCTGTACATTGTTTAGGCAGCAAGGTTTTATCAGGGACGGCTTATGCATAATGCTCTTTGTTGACATTCGGTATCCTGTTGGATGTATTCATGCTTGGTCATCATGGTTTATGCCTAGATATGCTATTTGAGAGCTATTGAGCCTTGATTTGGATGCAGACACTTCGTTGTTGGTTGGGATTTATGCTACCTTGGTTGACATGTTATTTTACCTCTAGTTTGGTTATGCCTATGGTCTACAGGTGCTCCCGACTACTCGGGATGATATGCTGATGTATTTGGATGATGCCACTTTGATGTTTATGCTCCCGGATGCTTCTTGAGCAAAGAGTAGAGCTCAATTCTTGGTTCACTGTCATTTTCTTTGCAGCTGGCATTTCACTTGATAAGGTTTATGCCTAGTGCTACCCATTATGGGATTGATGTGTGATGTGGATGCTTTTGGGTTCAGCTACAGTATGAAAGATGTTTGGGCTTGAATCGACTTGCATTTGAGAATTTTGTGGAGCAGTTTGCATTTGGTCGGCTTATCACTTATGCAGCTTGGATGCTATTTGGCCCTTAATGCCCCGATTATAGATCTTGGATTTACTTGGATGCAGATACATGTTTGAGCAGTGCTTGCTCCATTGTCTTGGCAGTTGGTTATTGAGCTTTCATTGCTCATTGATACTTGGTTCTTTGTGGGTTACTCCTTGATCAGTGGACTTCTTGATAGTGCTTGGGTTTAGCAGTTATGGCTTTGTTGTTGCTTCTGTGTTGCCTAGCTTCTATGCTAGTTGGGTTGCTTTTGCCCATGCAGGTCAGAGAGGAGTTGCTCTTGATGCTTACCCGGCTATGCACTTTGTCTACTCTCATGTACTTTACAGAGCCACTTATTTGGATGTTGTTGTATAGATACTTGGGCTTCTCTTGGAGCTTGACCATTGCAAGATCTTATGCCACTTACAGGTCTTGCATTGACTTGGATGCTACTATGTGGTTTGATATACTATAGAGTCATGTTTGCCATTATGGTTATGGGTTGATTTCATGGCTAAAAACCGTATGCTCTTTTGACAGATGTCTTGGCTTTTACACTGTTGTGGTTGGTTATATTATGCACTTAGCTACGAGTCTTTTTCATGTGGGAGCTTTTGCATCCCTAGTTGATGCTTCTGTGCTTCCCTCTCCAATGCAGATGGAAGAGTACTTGTAGTAGCATGCTTCTACCACTTGTGCTTCTACTAAAAATTGTCTTGATGAGCAGGCTCCCTATGTTGGGACATCCCTCGACTCCTTGAGCTCCGTGGATGCTATGGATAGCCTTATTCATGATGACTTGGATTCCTTGTCGTCTTCTACAGGTTCTTTACAGATGTTGTATGCTTCCATTGTGGAAAGCTTGGGCTTGTTAAAAGAAAATGTTTTAGATGGATTAGAGAGCAGCAAAGACAGAGACGACAGACTCGACATGAGTAGAGAGTTAGAGATATACAAGATGTAGTGGGTGTTACCACTGTTACAAGTGGTGAGGTACATGTTGTTGCCCATGAGGATGCAGTTGAGCATGTAATCCTGTCATCTAGTTTCCCTACAACTTTCTTGCTTAGTGATACGGCCTACGCCTCCAGTTGGCTATTGGATTCTATGGCATCTTATCATGTTACTCCACATAGAGCATGGTTCTCTACTTACAGGGAGTTTGATGGATGCATTTCTTTGGGCCTTAAGCAAACTTATGCTATTCTTGGTATAGGGGACATACACCTAACTTTGCCTAATGGGACTTCTCTTATGCTTAGGGATGTTTTACATGTTTCCATGCTCAGTAAGAGCTTGATTTCTATCAGCCAATTGCATGATGCAGGTTACTCTATTTCTCTTCAGGATAGGTCATGGAAGATCTGTTGTGGTTGTTGGTTTTGGCCACAGGTTTTAGAATTGGTTCTCATTACCTAGTGCATGTCTCTCATGTGGGAGATTCTATGGTTGTAGTTATCTAGATACCACATGCATTGTTATGGCATTATCGCTTAGGCCATATGCACCACAGAGAGATGGAGATCTTATCTCATTTAGACTCATTGTTGCCTCCTATGTCACTTACAGATCTTGATGCTTGCCCTGATTGTACTCTTGGTCCTTGCAGAGCCCCCTTGGCTTATGGCGATCGTACGAGGAATGCTCCTCTAGATGTCCATTGTGCAGTATATGGACTTATGCCTTCCCAATCACTTGGTGGAACGTCGTACTTTGTGATCTTTATTGATCATGCTACCCACCGTGTTTGGGCTTTTCCCTTGGTGCAGATTGAGGATGCTGCAGTTATGCTTGACAGGTTTATGGATTCTGCTGTGGTAGTAGGCCTAGGTGCTTGCAGATGGATTATGAGAGTTATGCTCTCTCTCCCAACTTTTGGACCTCTTGTTAGCAGTATGGCATTGATTTCTTGTGCCCACGGTATTATGGGATTGCTCATGGCATGTGCCCGACTTTACAGGCAAAGGTTGCTTCTATGCTTACCATAGCTAGGTTGTCTTATGGCTTTTGGACTGAGGCCCTTATGACGGTGGTCTATTTGGTTAACAGGACGTTGTGCTTGACCTTGGATCATATTACACCCTATAAAGCATGGAGTGGCATGCAACCCTCCTATGATTACTTGAGGATGTTTGGTTGCCAGGCATTTGTACATATGCCACATGAGCCTATGTCATGTAGATGTATCCTCCTTGGTTATGGAGATAGTGACTTTAGGGCATACAGATTATAGGATTTGGATGCCCAATAGGTCATACGCAGTCATCATGCTGCCTTCTATGAGATGCAGACACCTCTCAGGCCTCTTGATGAGCGTTCAGTACGCTTTATGGTTGATTTTACATCAGCTACAGTGCCATTTCAACAAGCTATTTATGCTGAAAATGAGGCACTTATTGGCCTAGATGACGTAGCTATGCATAGCAGTCAAGGTCAGGATATTGGTGGTCAGTTGCTAGACCCCTTGCACGCTCATGAGAGTCATTTTCTTGTAGTTTTGCAGGTTGGACAACCAGCCATATGTCAGTCTTCCGCTTCGCTGAGGCCACATGTAGTCTTGAGACCCCGTTGGACGAGTGCCCAGGATGTTGGCTCTCTTTCAAAAGTGATTGACTCTGGAGAGTTTGACTGCTCTCCATTGTCTTGTATGCGTCACGCTTATGCTATGCGTGACTTTGATGCTTTACAGCTGTGCATTGATGAGTTGTGCTTGCTTCATGAGAAGCATTCTTGGATTGCTCCATTGTATGGAGCTATGGGATCGCTTATCTCCTGGATGTCATGGACTCAATGATGCTTGACTCTTCTTCTGTAAAGGTTCCCGACACTTCTTGCACAACTTGCTTTTCGATTGAGTGTTAGGTGAGATGCCATGATAAAAGGGAGCGACGGATCGAAGGTTGGACTCGAGAGCTATGGCGGGAGAGCAAGAGCAAGAAAGGGAGAGACTAGAAATGGGAACTCCAACAGTCACAATGTGTGACCGGGCCTTCCTTTATTCAAACTGTCACTAAATGAATAAAGAATAAAGTGACGGTGACGGGCGCCTGCCACTTGCAATGTGTAGTGGCAGTGACTGTCAGTGTAATAATACACGGGCGGCTAGGCAGAGGTACCTTTACCCCCAACAACCTCCCACTTAAAAGCGAATCTGCCCTAGTGAGGAGTGAAAAGAAAAAAGAAAAAGACAGTACAACATGTACACATGTACAACAAGATGAGGAAAGACGTCATCTCATCCCACATCCATCAACCTCATGAGAAAGGCAAAGTGCTCTGTAGAGAGGCTTTTCATGAGTAGATCTGTAGGATTCTGGTTAGTCGAGATCTTGACAAGATCAACAGACTTGTCCTCAACGACCCCACGTATGAAGTGATACCTCACCTCAATGTGTTTCGTCTTCGCATGGAAGACCGGATTCTTGGCTAACTGAATAGTACTCATAGAATCCGAATGCAGTGTAGGGATAACATCAATACCAAGGTCAGTAACTAAACGAACCAACCAAATGGCCTCCTTGCAAGCCTCAGTGGCTGCAACATACTCGGCCTCTGTAGTAGAAAGAGCCGTGCATTTCTGCACCTTGGACATCCAAGAAATAGCACCTCCAGCATAGGTGAATACATAGCCAGAAGTGGACTTCCTACTATCTGCATGTCCTGCGTAATCAGAGTCAGTGTACCCCACGACTCCTGTATCCTGGCTGCCATAGCATATGCACATATCTACAGTGCCCTTCAGGTACCTCATGATACCCTTTACAGCATCCCAATGCTTCTTGCCATGTGTAACCATATAGCGTGCCACAATACCAACTGCAAAAGCAATATCTGGACGAGTGGTTATCATGGCATACATAAGACTGCCCACTGCGGACAATCAGCTTGTGATACCTTCACATAAGAAGGCAATGGATAGCCAATAGGCTTTACGTCCTGCATGTGGAAGCGCTTAAGGACTTTATGAATGTACTCCCTCTGTGACAAGTAGAGGAGTCCCTGATGCCTATTGTGTCTAATGTGCATACCAAGTATGTCAGCGGCCTGTCCCAGATCTTTCATCTCAAAGCTCTTCTTGAGCTGAGCCTTAAGAGCATCTAGCTCATTATGAGCTTTCCCTGCTATATCAGCATATCATCCACATAGAGTACCAAAATTAATAAAGAACCATCACGGGCTTTCTTTGTGTAAAGACATGGATCCATAGCACTCTGGCTGTAGTCCTGTGACTACATAAAGGTATCAAACTTATAATACCACTCCCTAAGTGCCTATTTCAAGCCATAAAGACTTTTCTTCAATTTTCACACTAGGTGCTCCTTGTCAGGTTCTGCAAAGCCCTTAGACTGCTCCATATAAATCTCATCATGCCAGTCCCCATGTAAGAAATCTGTTTTGACATCCATCTAGTATAGATCCAAGTCAAGCTTAGCAACCAAAGCCAAGACTAAGCACAGGGTGGTCATCTTAACCACAGGAGAAAAGATCTCATCAAAGTCCATACCATGCTCCTGCTTAAAACCCTTTGCTACCAATCTCGCATTGTATGCCGGCTTGGGGTATCCAAGGGTACTTTTCAGCTTGTACACCCACTTACATGACAAAGCCGTCTTGCCCATAGGCAAGGAAACCAAATCCCAAGTCTCATTCTGATGCATGGAGTCTATCTCAGACTGCATAGCTCTCTCCCAGGAGTGACTGTGGGAGCTTTCGCTCAACCGCCAAGACCCACGGACTGCTTATTGTTTCAAGCATTCCAAGCCGAGCACTAATGGCTACCTCTAACATAACCGACGCGCCATCCATATCTATGGGTGTAGTGAGCTTACCTCCATGCCATTCGAGTTACCTCCTCTCTCGTGCACTCCGGTAGCTCCACGATCCAAGTGCAAGCTTCAAGCAAGCTCCATCCTCAAGCTCCACGCTCCAAGCTCCATTGCCGCGAGCAAGAGAAGAGAAGAGAAGAGAAGAGAAGAGAAGAGAAGAGAAGAGAAGAGAAGAGAAGAGAAGAGAAGAGAAGAGAAGAGAAGAAGAGAGGAGAAGATGGAGAGCTTCTCCTCCTCGGTCCCTCACCCTCACACACTCACTCCCTCACACTCTCACACTCCCTCTCTCAAGCACAAGCTCAAGCAAGCAAGAAGAAGAAGAAGAAGAAGAAGAAGAGAGCTACTTTTGGCCACACACAAGAATGAGCTTCTCATTCACTTTTCAACTTTATATACAAAACCCTAAATCCCTTTTGGGCGGTCATCCCCTTTTCTCTTTTTTTACATGGCCGGACGTAGCCTAGGCCCTTTTTCCCATTGTCCTTCTATCTTCCTAGCTTCCTTTCCACCGCCTGTCTACATTTACAAATTGCACGGGTGAGAGCCCGGTGCTCCTTGAATTAAACGATGATGCGCTTGCGCTCTTTTACAAAAGTTTTGACTTGCGCTTTTCCTTGTGCGCCTTTCTCCCTTATTTAGGACTCTTCTCCTTGTGCATCTTTGTCTTCCGTTTCTCTTTTCCTTGGCAAAGGTCTTTGTCTTCTGCTTTAGCTTTTCTGGATTTCCCACCTTCGTTCGTTTGAGGGTTAACATTACCCCCCTCCTAGACGAGTGCCAGTCCCATGGCACTCACCGTCGTAGGTAGCAGGCTGTAGCATGCACCGAAGATGTAGGTGACAAGGACGCCTGTGGTTTCCGTGGAGGAGTGTTGGTGGTGGTATGGCAGAAGGTTCGGGGGCCTGTTGGTGGCGAAGGTGGCTGGTGGAAGGTTGTTGGAGTTGGTGGTAGGGCTATTCTGTGTTGGGGATTGCATTGATGGCCATCACAAGTGTTGGTTTGTTGGGGATTCTGCACATGACGATTCTTTGCGGGCTTGTCGGATGGTAAGTGATAAGCATTCAGAGTTGGGTGTTGATGAAGAGCGAACGACACTTTCGTTGGAGTCTTCAACACCTGCAATTGAAAACCTCTCATGTAGTCTCTCCCTAAGGGTAGTGCTAGTCTTCTCTATTATGCACAAGACATAGTGCAATTAGTTTGGGAGACAGGTCGAACTCTAAGCAAGCTGAGAGTATTGTCCTGCACTTGAGGACCCAAACTGGGCATATACTTCGGTGCAAGTATTATGTGAGCGCTTGTGCATACTTAGATAATACTTAGTTAGAAGACTGTCGGCTTGGTTCCTTGTATAGCAATGGGTCAGTGAAGCAAGGGGCTAAGTTGATGGAAAATTTTGTCGATGAAGACGGGGAGTACACTTGAAGATTGCTTGAGACATCATTATGGTCTTGTCAATGCCATGTAGCATAATTGAGCTCCTTGATGTCTAGCTCTTGGTGGCTAGTGACTACTTGTAGTGCTTGAAAAGTATGGTGTACTTTTCCATTGTCTTTCATGCCTTGCTTACCACTGTTGATTGTAATGGCATTGAGATGGAGTGCAAAAGATGGCAAGTGGTTTAGGGTGACAGGACTAACCATAGGCGAGGCGAGCTCCCTAGGTATGTCCTGCCCTTGATGTGCCCTGAACAATTGTGGGGGATGTACAAAGGGCTAGGGAATTAGGGATGGAGTCAGCCGACCAAGGTCACTCGGCGTACCTAATTTGAGGACCCCTAGGTGTGGTGCTGTGATCGCGTGCGTTTTTCTTTTTCTTTTTTTTTTTCTTTCTTTCTTTTTCTTTTCTTTTCTTTTCTTTTCTTTTCTCATTTTTTTTTGGTGGGAAAAGTGAACACAATCAATGCCATACATTGAGACTGTTAGGCTTTCATTTGGATTGAGAAATGTTGGGATTCAAAGGCTATGAAGAATTGATAGTATAGAGATGATTGTGTCACCAGCCTTGATGCTAGAGGAACTATTGTTGAGATGAAGAGAAACACTTGAGATTTTGCAAACCTCTTTGTAACATGTGAGACATCGAACAATTGAGGTAGCACTTGGAGTGAGCTGTGCATGGACAAGGGCAGAGCATCTTGCGAATTGAATCATGGATGATGAAGAGACGTTCGCCCTTGTTGAGAGTGTGGCTCCTGCCCGAACATAGAGTTTGGCCAAGAAGGAGGAGGTAATTGATGATTATGCTTGGCCATGCTCAGTTGCAATATGTGCTTTTTCTGCAGAGGTGTCCTTCGGTTCTCATCCAGTGGCGTTTCCGTCATGGCTTTTGTTTCTTGGTATTCCTGTCACTTCCTCCATAATGGTTCTTTGTGGGGTTGGTGGTCTTGTGGTGACTTGGATATTAAACGCTTCTAGACATTGACCTGTGTCATTCTGCATCAACTTGTCACTTCGTGAGAGTACATGCTCGCTTGCGTTAAGTACATCGGACCAATGCAATCATGTTAAGACATAATTTTTCAGAATGCTATGATGCCTATCCCATTACTTGTTAAGGTCGCATACATTAACGGTAGGTGAAGGAAGTGTGTACAAGTGGGGATCTTGCCCCTTTACTCATCAACAACAAAAAGTTATGGCATGATGACTTTCCAAGCTACTTGTACAGCATAGGGGCTTAGTCGATAGGTAGTAGGTGGGGTGAGTCCGGTTGGCTAGGTAATCGGGCCGATGCTAGTGTGGGGCTCCCGTGAGGTTGGGCAGGAAACATGTCGGCTGGGACATGAATGGTGTAGTCTCGGGTCGCGACCGTTTCCAAAATGTCTTTAAACAGCTCATTAAATTCTTCCCTGTCTCGAGCCGCCTTTTCTGCCCTTGAGCATCTGGTGCCCGAGCCTACGTTGGGGGTTTGTGCCACTTGTGTTGCCACATTGTGTGCACCTCCTTGAGCGTTCGCTCCCCTGGCCCGTGGATTCTTTGGCCTTTGTCTGGGGTTGTGTCGCTTAGGGCCGCATTTCTTGGCGTACCTTTTAAGAGTGGGCACGTAGCGCACCGGCGGAGGGGCGTGTGCTGCATGTTCCCGTTGGCTGTGGAGAGCGTCCTGGCAAGCTAGCTGTCCTTGGTTCTCCATGTTTTCCTCGCGGGGGGCCTGTAAGATGCGAATCAAGGATTAGGATTTGTCACATGATAAGACCATTCATATGTAAGGGATTATAGTGCAGGTTATCAAGGGCATAGGACGAGAAGGGGAGGGGTGGGGCATACAGTGCTGCTTGTTGTAGAGGGATGGCCCCCATGATGTATATTTAGCCTCCTGCCATTAGCAGATCTTGGTTCACGCCGAGTTACATTGGCTGGCAGTCATGGATTTAGGCAGGGCTCCTCCTCGGAAGGATAGACTGGAAAGGGAAGAAGGTGTATAGAAAGGGACTACACCCTGTCTACACCATCAAAGTTGTTGGTCAAGGCTTCCTATGGCGGTAATGTGGGTTGCATGCCCTTCACTTGGAGGTGGGGATAGTCACACGGCTTTTAAATGTGTGATGAGAGGAGGACTTGAGAAGCTTAGCTTGTCAGACCCAACTCTTCTCCCTGCGCTTGACTATCATTGCTTGTGTGTGTTGATATTGTTCATACACAGTGACACAAAAATCAGTGTTTATTTATATACATACTTATGAATCCATGTCACTTCATGAGGATAAGAACCAATTGTAGAACTCGGGGTTGTACTGGAGCATGGCATATGCATCCAACACTCGTGGCAGCTTACTTAGTACCGATAGATATTTTGCGACATCGAGCAGTATGGACCCTTGTCCGAGTCTACTGGCAACATGTAACTCCTCCTCAGTGTGAACCTTATCAAACAGAGAATTTTCTTGGCTAGGTTCAGCCAAGTCCATACCCCGAATGGCAGTCAGCACTCGAAGGGAAGTTGGTCCCACATAGGTTGGGTCTCTTTGAGATCGCCATTTGGCCAATCGCTCCTCAGAGGCTGTCATGATCTGAGCCCCTATTTCGGCCATTACAATGCGGTTCTCACACCAACGCTGTTCAAATTGACTTGGCCCTCTGTTAATCGCTTTAATTGCTCTATCTCTAAGAGATTTGGTTGGCAGAGCACATAATTGAACGTGACAGTTAAGCATAGTTCGTCGGCTTCCTCGTCAGAGATGAGTCGCATGCGTTCATGCAGGAGCCTATCGTAGTGCTCGTTAAGATGTTCTTGCTCTTCCCAAGATAGAGGAAAGGGCAAGTACTCTCCAAGCTGCTCCTTGGGGATTGTGCCCACGTCCGCAAGGACGTAGACTCATGTGAACATCTTGAGCTTAGCATCCAACTCAGCTAAGCATTCTGCGATACTTCTATGTTCAATGAGGGCTTGCTTGGTTGCCATTTCATGCAAGGTTCTAGGAGTTTGTTTAGGCTTTAGCATAGCTGGGGGTTCAAGCCTAATTGAGCAAGATCGGTCAACGCTAGGATTGCTCATACTCTTGGGGTTTCCATGTTTCTCTTGAGGCTTCGTTATTGCGTCATGGTTCTCCTTGGGTATGACTGGTGTGAATTCGTCATCTCGTCGTGACAGTGTTGTATCCACTCTTGATTGGTCGATGTGAGTTCTATTGTCGGTGGATTGAGTGTTGAAAGAAACTGTTGATGGCAATAGCTGCTTTGATTTTTCAAAGCACACAGATGTGACTGAGGTTTCACTGCTATTAGGAGAGACATCAATGGATTCATTGGTGGATGGACTTGATGCTTTATTCCCCAGCTCTCCATCGCTCTTGGTCTCAATGCTCTTGGGGTCCATAACCACCTGTGATTGTTGTTGTCTTCGTTGTTTTCTCCTCTTTTTCCTGGTCAGTGAAGGTGCATCTCTCAACGACTCAGGACCCTGAGCTAGGTCAACCGTTGATGTGCTTGGTTGGGCCTCAGCATTCTCTTTCTCTAGTGTGTCCTTATGGGACATGGCCATGGCCTGTTGAATAGCCTCGCTAGGTTGTGAGAGCACAACTACCTCCCTTTTCAAAGAATCTAGCTCTTTAGCCAACTCCCTTGAGTTTAACTCCTCCAGCCTAGGCTTTAGGCACTTTGAAAGTGCTGGAGTTATCGAGGAAGTTGATTGCGACACCTCCTCCACAGGTAAACTACTAAGGACATGTTCCAGAAGGGGCATTGTCACGGCCAAGGGCTGTGACTGCTGTGATCCTTGATTGGAAGTAATAGTAGCTAGTTTAGTGGGCTGGCTACCCTTGGTGGATTGTGGTGTTAAGTCCCTAGGGTGATCGGAAGTGGTTGTGTATTTTGTTGCCCTTTGCACATTCACTTGTGTAAGTTGAGCAGCGGCACGAGTCTGCTGCTACCGTGCTTCCCGTATCCATTTAGGTGAAGAGGATGTAGGAGATTTGGGACTTCTACGTGGGCTTGGCACTGACTGGAGAATTTGCTCGTGATTGTTAGATGATTCTGTCATTAGCTTTGTTGAGCAATCAGCCTTATCATGAGCAATATTGTGCCTGTGGTGGTCATTATCCTCTTGGAAAGTCAAAGGCTCCTTGGGCACTAGTGGACCTTGTGCACGCTTGGCAGTTACCTCTGATATCTGCTTGCTAAGACCGCTAGACTGAGGATCTACTTTTTGATAGGTCGTGTTTGGCTTCTTGATTTCAATCGTGAGGGGCTCAATCACTCCAATATTTTTGGTTCGAGACGTGGATTTTCGTTTAGGTTTCCCCCTACGCCTCTTTGCTTTTGACATAATTTGGGCTTCTGACAGAGGTGGTTTAGTAGGGGGTTTTGGTAGCCAAATCCATCGGTTGCATGTATAATACCCTTGAGCACGAAGCAATGCCTTGGATATCCATCGTGGCGTTGTGCTAGCTCTCCATCGATGCCTTCGTCTCTATAAGGCTTGGGCTTCTTTCGTGGTCTTCTACGATATTTGTAAGTCCAAACCCCATCCCTGGCCTTGTCTCCTGACCTTTTTGTTTCAAGTATGGACTCACTCATTGGTTCTCTTCGTTCAACCTGCGCTTGTATCAACTCCTTCAACAACTCCTTGCTCTCATTACTAGGCTTGCTTGGTATGTCAGAATGCTCCTTTTCCTTCCCTCGAGGTTTGGTGAGGTCACCCTTGCTAAAAGTCGTGATTATCCTCACACCTGGTAGTGTTAGATGTATCCTCTGTGCTAGATAGTCGGCTTCACACTTCGTTGCCTTTTTGAAGGCCTTACTAGGAGGATTTCCTTTCCACAATTCTCGCTATTTGGAGAAACATAGAACAGGACTGGCAAGCTTTCTGTTTCAATAGTTACAAGGATTTTGCACTTCCCTAGAAGTGCTTGTGGGTGTTCCCCGTAAGGGTTAAGAGTTGCATCAGTCGGTTTGAGATCTGGTTGACCTAGTAGATTCCATGCTTCATAAGTCAAGATATTGAAATCTGCTCCTTTATCAATGAGAGCATCAACACTATGCTCTCTTTCTGCGATGAGTTTGACCCTAAGATAAGTAGGTGGTACTATGTCTTCATCTTTCGGGTCTTGACTTGTAAATTTAAGCCTTCTGACAAATGCCCTTGAGTCCCCAACTGTACGACCAGATGTGAATTCTCCACTGGTGCCTTGGATCGTCAGTGTAGTGCTATTCAAGGAGCATCTATAGTTAGGACTGTCATATCCAGTCATTCTCGCTATTGTAGCTTGATATTGTTGCTTTCCGCTTTGACTAGATGCAGTCTGAATGCAACACGTATGTGTTTTTGCAGTGTGGCCTTTTTGCCCTTGTTGTCTAGATGGGCCCATTGAGGTTCTAGGGTCTCCATTTGTCTTTATTCGGGCACGGGCTTTTGGTTGCTCTTTTGCAAGGGAGAATCCATGCTCGTGTAGAGCCATTGCTACACTAGGGTCCAATTTGGAGGACATGTCACGGCGCACGTTTTCTCTCCAACCTACTTGGGGGAAGTGCGGAGGGGCCAAAGCCCCCTCTACGGGGGTCCGGGGGGGGCAGTCCCCCCCAGCCCGCAGGGCCGTTACGATAAATACCATGCGCAATTTGGAGGACCGTTTATAGCCAAATTTTGAACTACTTGCTTTAAGTTTCAGCCCAGAATCGATCTATGATATGGTTTCGGCTCTGTATGGTTTCTCGGTTAATTTCACTGTCTTCAGGTTAAAATTTGAGAAAATATAAATTCGGCCCAACAGGTCCGAATTATAGGGGCCGAATGCCCAATTCAGACCGTCTGAGGGCCGAGTAGGAAGGGCCGAATGTGACTGGTCCGAATGTCAAAGTCGCCCAGTCCGAATCTGGGTGTCCGAGGGCTGAGTTGGCCAGGCCGAGTGGGTCGCTCGGACGGGTCGAATGAGTTTTTGGGCCGAGTCGGCCGGGCCGAGGCGGGCCGAGGGCCGAATCAAGTGGGCTGAGTCAAATGGTCTGAGTGGTAGTGGTCCGAGGGCCGATTTTGGGACTCGGCCCAAAATTGCCGTCACTCGGACACGCCGAGCGTGGCGCGTTTTTTGCCGGCGCGATGATAAATCGCCCGAATCACACGATTCAGGTCACGGACTGTCATACATATCTCCAGATCAAAGCTATGGATGGAGGGGAAGAGTTGTATATACCTGGAATAGCCAATAAACTCCAAAATGCAAATTGGCAAGCAAATCAAACCCTCTTTCCCTGTTTTGACAATAGAAACCCTAATGCTGATTTTCTTTGTTTTTCTTTGTTTTCTCCTACTCTAATGCATCCAAATCACAAAGTAAATACCTACACTACTCCATCTCACAACATAAACCTCAAACAAAATAAAAAACCTACTTGCCAAGGAGATCAAATACCATCTTCAACCCCCTCGCTTCCTACCTATCTCAAGCACCGGTTCGGGGAAACCCTTACTTTGATGCTCGATTCAAAGCGCGCAAGCACTCAAGGCTTGAATCCGTTGGTCCCGGCAACGGAACCAAAATGTGGGAGCTTTCGCTCAACCGCCAAGATCCACGGACCACTTATTGTTTCAAGCGTTCCAAGCCTAGCACTAATGGCTACCTCTCACATAACCGACGGGCCATCCATATCTACGGGTGTAGTGAGCTTACCTCCGTGCCGTTCGAGTTACCTCCTCTCCCGCGCACTCCGGTAGCTCCACGATCCAAGTGCAAGCTTCAAGCAAGCTCCATCCTCAAGCTCCATTGCCGCGAGCAAGAGAAGAGAAGAGAAGAGAAGAGAAGAGAAGAGAAGAGAAGAGAAGAGAAGAGAAGAAGAGAGAAGAAGATGGAGAGCTTCTCCTCCTCAGTCCCTCACCCTCACACACTCACTCCCTCACACTCTCACACTCCCTCTCTGAAGCACAAGCTCAAGCAAGCAAGAAGAAGAAGAAGAAGAAGAAAAGGAGAGCTACTTTTGGCCACACACAAGAATGAGCTTCTCATTCACTTTTCAACTTTATATACAAAACCGTAAATTCCTTTTGGGCGGTCATTCCCTTTTCCCTTTTTTTACATGGCCGGCCGTAGCCTAGGCCCTTTTTCCCATTGTCCTTCTATCTTCCTAGCTTCCTTTCCACCGCCCGTCTACATTTACAAATTGCATGGGTGAGAGCCCGACGCTCCTTGAATTAAACCATGATGCACTTGCGCTCTTTTACAAAAGTTTTGACTTGCGCTTTTCCTTGTGCGCATTTCTCCCTTATTTAGGACTCTTCTCCTTGTGCATCTTTGTCTTCCGTTTCTCTTTGCCTTGGCCTTTGTCTTTCTCTTCTGCTTTAGCTTTTCTCGATTTTCCACCTTCGTTCGTTTGAGGGTTAACAGTGACTATCACCCCTGCGCATAGCCTCACCATAAGTGAAAGGCTCTCCTACATCTGTAACCAAGACATAATGCATTGAGGGATGAAATCTATCTGGTGGACGTCTGTCTCTAGTAGACCGTCTCACGGCAGGCTCTGCTACCTGCCCAGCTGCCTGTTGTCAAATGCCCTGACCATGAGCATCTGTTGCAGCTATAGGCTGTCCAACTGGCTGTGCGAGAGCTCTCGGCTCCTCCTGAAATATGACCCTGCAGATCTCAATAACTCTCTCAGGCTTCCTATGCATCTTGTCTTCATGGAAGATTGCATCATGACTGCGGATGACTTTCTGCGCATGCGGATCTCAGAGACGGTAACCCATCTTGCCTGCATTCCCATAACCAAGGAAAATGCATTTGACACTCTTGGGATCCAGCTTACTTCTCTTGTCCGTGGGCACATGGCAAAATGCCTCATATCCAAAGACACGGAGATGCGCATAAGAGGGAAGTTTCCCAGTCCATACCTCCTCTGCAACCTGGAAATCCAAACCACTAGAGGGTGATCTGTTTATGACATGCACAGCTGTACTAACTGCCTCAGCCCAAGAGCTCTATGGTAGGCCTGCATGGCTAAGCATACTGCGTACAAGCTCCTGGATGGTTCTATTCATCCGCTTAGCCAAACCATTCTGGGAGAGGTGTAGGGGGCGGTCAACTGACGCTTAATACCCCTCTCATCACATAACTGCTCAAAAGCACGTGAGACATACTCACCCCCATTATCTGTCCTTAGGCATTTTAGCCTATACCCAGACTGGTTCTCAACCAATGCAAGCCATCTCTGAAACATCACCAAGACATCGGATTTTAGCTTAATGGGATAAGCCCAAAATTTCTGTGAAAAATCATCTATGAACGTAACAAAATACTTTGCACCACCTATAGACTAACAAGGCATGGGCCCACAGACATCTGAATGTACCAATGCCAAGGGCTCACTCATGCATGGCCTACCAGACTTTTTATGCGTAGACCCAGTTTGCCTACCATAAAGACAATACTCACATGAATCAAAACATGCATAATCAAGGGGTGGTAAGTACTGCAAACCAGAAAGCATTTTCATTCCCTTCAAAGACATATGGCCCAAACGGGCATGCCAAAGAGATACATGTGGGATAGAATCCACAGACAAAACATGATCAAGGGAAGAGGGTGATACAATCAAGGGGTAGAGACTGCCAGCCTTGGCACCTCTCACAATCACAAGTCTGCCATGAGTGATCTTCCATGCAGAGTCTCCAAAACATACATGATATCTTGCGTCATCAAGCTGTCCAACTGCCATGAGATTGCATGTCAAAGCAGGTACATGGCGTACATCCTGCATAACAAAACTGCTGCCAGAAGGAAACTGCAGCCTAACATCACCAATGCCCATAATATCAAGAGAGCTGTCATCACCCAAGCGCACAGAACCCGAAACAGTACAGTATGAATGAAACCACTCTCGGCAAGGTGTCACATGAAAGGATGCAACTATGCTGCGATCAGAAGACTTATCCTACACTTTGTCTTTTCCCTTATCTTTGCACCTTTCATTGTGCAATTCATGGATTTTTGGCCTAATATGGCCCTTTTTCCCACAATGGTGACAAGTAACATTTGCATTCCTGCCACGGGATTTGCTACGTGACTTCCCACGGGACTTGGACCGAGATTTCTGAGAATCCCATCCACGACCACTACCACTGCCATGCTTTCCATATCCATCATTCCTGCCTCTAATTGTCATAGCATGAGACACACGAGAGGCATCCAAATTCTTACCGTTGACCTCTTCCTGCAGAAGAGCACTCCCAACATCAAATAATTTCAAGGTAGCAGTAGAGGCACATAATGTAGTGTGGAATACATCCCATGACTCATTAAGAGTACCAAGCAAGAAAAGAGGAGTGACATCCTCTGCAAAAGTGATGTCCTGCGAAGTCAAGTTCTTGAGTATAGCATGGAACTGGCTCAAGTGAGCAGACATAGTCACATTCTCCTTCATGCACAGATCCATAAGCTGCTTCAGCCAATACATTTGACTCACTGGACTTTTCTTGTCATAGAGATTTTTGATGTTATCCCACAACTACCATGCACTCTATTCTTCCTCAAAGACATTATAGTGAACATGTTCTGTGAGAGACAATACAATAGTGGACTTGCATAACTCATCAAGCTCAAGCCATTCCTCATCTGGCATAGTTGCAGGCGGATGTCTGCTTAACCTCAAAGGCGGATGTCCGCATAGTTGCAGGCGGATGCCCGCTTAACCTCAAAGGTTTGATCTATGATTTCTACACCAACACCTGCCAAATCTGGCTCTTCCAATAAGAGTAGTTTGTACCATCAAGCTTAGTGATGTTGAAAATAGCATGATCAATGGACGAACTCACCATAATGCAGGCTGGAAGACTGTAGACAGTTCAAAACTGCTTGTTGTTTACTGCAAAAAATGACAAAAAAATCATCAAAATTGAGGGAAAATGGCAAGGAAAGTGGAATCAAAGCTGCTGCCCACCAAGTACTAGTGAAAGTACATCATTTCAGAGTGTTGCAGCATGAAAAATCCATGTCAATCCATACATATATGCTTGTTGTAATAAATTTTAGATCTCAATAAAAGAGAGCTAACAGTGCCAAAATCGGATCCCAAGGCAATCAGATACTGCCAAGACCAAAGTCAACATCATGCGGGCATAGCATAAGCATATGATGGTGGATAAGCATGAATCCAACACCCAAGTATGTCATACAAACATCTGCCTATGAGTAGGCACACCCCCTAGTCAACGGGGCAAAGTGTTCCTGCCACTACCAAAACTTGACACAAGTAGGTGTCAGTTCACAAAGTTACGGATCCAAAAGTGAGACTTAGCTCATAAGCATACAATGAACCAAGACATATGATGTATCATTCCAAAAGGTAAGAAGTCCCAAAGTCTCAAGTGTCTGTAACTGCGCAATAGCATGTAGCAGCTCAATTCATAAAAGTACCGCTTGCTCAATGTCTAATAAGCATTCAAGAATGCTCCCACTGGCACAAAAGTCATATGTACGAGCTCAAGAGCTCAAGCCAAGGCAAGAAACAGTGCCAATGACATAAGTCCAAGACAATACATCAATAGTACATCCCGAACATGTAGGCGATAGAGCATCCATATGTAGCATCCGTAGCATGTAAGACATCAAATACATCCCAATCCAAACTCTAACAAGCCAAGTAACATCCAAGACTACTCTAGATAATCCAAAATGCATCCAAGGTGGAGCTTCAATGAGCACTCAAGCTCAACGTATGCATAGGGTAATCAATCGTGACATGAGCATCAAGCCGTAGGCAACGGGTATGCATAAACCCAAGGAGCATCACTGTCAAAGCATATACCACTATCAAGCACGAACCATGTCAATGAGTGTGTAATGTCAAAGCTCTTCCAAAAGCATCTGGAATGAAATCCATGCTTGAAGTTGTACCCTGAAGATCAACACTTCATGGCATATATCCAAGACATAGGCCGGAACCAATAGGCATAACCCAAAGCATGTAAAATAACTTCAGTCCGCTTTTATTACAGCATGAAATGACTGTAAAAAAAGAGAAAATTCAGTCCCAATTCAGTGCCAAAATGATGGCATAACATGTGCAATCCATGGCCAAGTCAATCGGCATCCAATAGGCATCAAACCGGTTGACTATGTATGCCTAGACAAGCATAGCATTTACTGTCAATGTAGCATCAACATAACATGATTGTGAACTGCTGTAAATAGTCCCAAACAGTGTTTGAATCAGCCTCAAATCAATGTCCAATGCTCAAGGCTTCAAGACCGAGCATCAAGCATGTGCAAATGCCGCAAATGAAGCTTGTGGAAGTGCCCAATGGCCTGGAGCTTGAGGAGGACCGGCGTGGAGCAGATGTGGATTAGCCTAAAACAGACGCAAATAGCGTGTTGTTGTCCTGGGGGGCCTACAGCCCGCGTGGCATACCTAGGGTGGAGTAGGGGCTCAAGTAGATGCCCAAGGAGGCACACACCAAGCCTCAAGGGTTCTTGAGTAGGGGCAATGAAGATGTGAAGCAACGGAGCTTCAATGGTGGCTACCCCAAACTGTTCACAGCTTGTATGACCAAAGAACTGAAGTAAACCCTGAAGAAAATGATCAAATACCTCTGATGTAATGCCCTGAAGGTGGCCAATAATGCCGAGAAGGTGCTTGGGAAGTCGGGGAGTGACGGGAGCTCGAAGGAGTCGGATATGGCTGCTGGGAAGGAGACCCAATGCAAGTAGGGAGTCGATGGGATGCTTACAATGCCACGAACCAAGCTCAAGAGTCAGAAAGCAAAGCTCTGATACCAGTTGAAAGGGAGTGATGGATTGAAGGTTGGACTTGAGAGCTATGGCAGGAGAGCAAGAACAAGAAAGGGAGAGACTGGAAATGGGAACTCCAACAGTCACAATGTGTGACTGGGCCTTCCTTTATTCAAACTGTCACTAAAAGAATAAAGAATAAAGTGATGGTGACGGGCACCCATCACCTGTAGTGTGCAGTGGCGGTGACTGTCAGTGTAATAATACACGGGCGGCTAGGCGGAGGCGCCTTTACCCCCAACACATGATTCCTCACCTTGTCTTTTTTTTTTCTTTTCTTTGTTTTCACTCCCCAGCCACATTGGCCTTTTAGTGGGAGGTTGTTGGGGTAAAAGGCCTTTGGTCTTGCCCGTGTATACTGTGACTGCCCATTCTTTATTCATATATAATATGATAGTGCAATAAGGCTATCAGTTCAGTTGGATAGCACCTACATTGTGTGTGCTCTTCTCTCCCGCATCTTCCTCTTCTCCTTCACCACTACCATTGCATCCCCTTCATGATCTAGATAAATTCATTATAAATTACCAACTAAATCTAGATCTTATTCATGAGTGTGATGTTTAGCTTGTGATGTATTTTGCACATGAAGTCTTTGAGACTTTGGAGATAACACGTTATAAAGCTTTGCTATTATATCATGCAAGTTACTTTGTCTTTGATAAGAATGCCACAATAGCAATTGATTCTTTTGATATCATAATGATAACGATATCAAAAATAGTGCTAACTATTACGATGAATTGAACTCAAAATGTGAAAGTTAGAACTAACCTTCCATAGTCGCAAGGGATTAATCACAATCTGTGCACCATTATGTATATAAGTTTATTGTATGACTCTCATGGAGAGATCACTCTAGAAAGTTGCACAAACCTAGGGCATAGTAGGTTGTAATAGCCGGTGCCACCATAGTTTTCGGCCTTTCATCACACAATGACAACCAAAAAAATCACATCTAGAGAATATTTTCTTTGAGGTGCTACTTGCTAGTAAAGCACAAGTTACTATTACCACATAGGGTGATGCAATGACCTAACTAGGAAGAAGGAAATAGTTGAGGTAATGCACTCATTATATGAATTTTCCTAAGTCTTAACAAAAAAGTGAGTTGAAGCAACTTGATTATACAAAGAGTGCATGTGAGGATTGCTCTTTTTGGTTTTTTATTAAATTAGTGGAAGAGTGCATGTGAGCTTTTACAATAGTTTCATGAAAAAACAAAGAGTGCATGTGAGGATCACTCTTTTAGGTTTTCTATTCTTGTGCAAGAGTGCATGTGAGGATTTCTCTTTTAGGTTTTTAATTTTAGTGGAAGAGTGCATGTGAACTTGATTATACAAAGACTGCACGTGAGGATTGCTCCTTTAGGTTTTCAGTGCAAGAGTGCATTTGAACTTTTATGGAAGTTGCATGAAAAAACAATAATGATATTTGATATTTGCTTCTATTGGTTATTTACTTATTGCACATTGATGTTTCTTATTTATTTTTTTGGTAAAGAGATATTGTTAAAATTATGAAAAACAACAATAAGTTAGATAATGTACATATGAACAACTACTCCCACTAGCTTGATCTAATGAGAAAATGAAATTAGTATCACATTATATGCCATTCTTTGAGCATTCCCCTTCAAGAAATGCCAACAAAAAGTGAGGTAACCATACCATCCAGAAAGTGAAGAAATGAGTTCTCCTATCATTAAATAATGAAGGGAAGACTATCCATCCAACTTCTATGGTATTGAGGGTAGGGCTATGCAAGTCTCTAGATCCACCATTGATCCACATTTGTGCCAGTTTGAATTCGTTAGATGGGAGTTCTATAAGTGGGTTCCACACATTGAAAAGCCTTGACACTCCATACAATGGTTGCCTCCCATAATAAACCATAGTTGCATACCGCCCACAATTAGTGAAGCCCAACTTAATCATTATCATGGTCATTGTCATCATCATCATACACTTTTGAATATCATTCTCCATTTAAAGCTTCACATTTAATCACTATATTCACAGAACTAAATTTTGGTTATAAATGCAAAAACAAGTTTGGTTGCAAATACAAAACCTTCAAATTAAAGAATTTGAGGCATTTTTTAGAAAGTTGCATATATATACTCTAGTAACTCACATTGCAATTATTGTTCAAATCTTGAAGTAGCTTTTGGAAGAGTAAGATTCTTGTTCAAATTTTGAAGTTGCCTTTTGGAAGATTTTCAATTCATTTCATGCTAATATTTATTTTCATGAACACTACCTTTAATTTTATTTAATGTTATAGATTGTACAATTCAAACAAAGAAACTATTCGAGTAATGGCACTTTTAGTATGTACAATAATTTTCTAAATAGGAAAGATGGTCCAAAATTAATTTACCATTATGCATGACTAAATTCAAGGATAGGAAAATCCACATTTCCTCCATGATAGGCTTCTCGACAACTTTTGACTTTGATCTTAGAAATGGAAATTTTGCAAGGACTTCATATGTCAGAAGAATGTCTCAAAAATCTTGTGTATAGGATAAGTTTGTGATACCAATTTATCCTTATATCGAAATTTGATGTAGAACTTCTCATTTCTTGAACTCCATGAACTAAGAAAAGATCATGAGCTTCTATAAGGAAGCTACCACATGCCTACCATATTATTGTGTTGTTGATGGGAATAGTAGTTTTGTGAGGGAATTGTATCACATGGCTTCAACAAAAGGGATAATTCCTTAAATACATAAAATATGGTACCATAAAAAAGAGAAAATCTATGAAATATAAAAGGATGCATTTTATTAGTCTTGAAAACAAACATTAGGGGGGTTTTAAGATATCTCTTGAATGTAGGTGATATAAAGGGTTTATATATATGGTGCAAACACACAAACTATACTACGATCAAGCTAATAACCATATGGATTGTATTGAAGCTCCTATTGTACTTTGTATAAATTTATGGATTGAAGCCTTAGGTATTGCATAAACGCTTTGTATACAATTATGGGATAATTGTAATATAGTCTTATATAGGAAATATGTTTTACTTGAGGTCTTTTCATCTTTATTCTTTTCTTCCAATTTACCATTCCCATGGAAAAGTAGATATGAATGCCTCATGCCAATTTAGGTCGTCCCAATAAAAATATATAATTGGTTATGCACATTGACTCAACCTCATAATCACCAAACCACATCTTAGAACAACACAACATGCTAAAAGAAATTCATGTAAGATCCTAGACTAGTTGAACCACTTATATGAAGCTTGAGCATGATAAAGAAATTCGAAAACAACATAGTGCAACCTATAGTCACATAATGTTATGATATTTATTTTATTTTGATAAACATAAGATGCTCTTTATATATTTTGTGCATTTTCATTTGTCTATTTGCCACAAACATTGGTTGCTAGTTGCAAAAGATTGATTTTCAAACGAAATAATTGCACAAGATTAATTTCTTAATGAAATAATAACTTTAAGTTGTAAGAAGCTTAAAAGATGCTAAAAATAGTTTGTAAAGTTAAGAAATATCCAAAAAAATTGTAAGTTTATGAGCATCGATTAGATCTCTTTATTTTGCTAGGAGAATAGATGGTAAGGAATTATGCTATGTGTTTCTAATGAGCAAATTATTAGGTAGAGTTATGGAGACGTGATTGTCAAATTACTAGAGCACAATTGGTGCATGAGAGTATTATTATGTTTGGGTGCTATTATGTGACAAATAGACAAATAAAAATCCACAAAAAAATAACATTGTATTTTCATGGCAATAAAGTAAATAGCATAACATAGAATATCACCATTGAGCCCAAATCTCAAATAAAACATGTATATATCAACCTAATTACAACATGCATGCAAACAATAATAAATAATGAGATTTTTAATAAATGAAAACTTGACAAGACATTTGAGAATGTGAAGGCCTTATAGTCTATGGGTATGCTAGAAAATAGGGTATTTAGTTTCCTATTTCTCCATCATAGCTTGTACGAAAACTTGTATGTAAGGCCTCCATGCTATTTCAATATCTCAACTACTTCCAAGAGCTTCTTTATCCTCTTGCTTTATTCATGTATGATACCATGATCAACTATTTTGTTCCTTGTCAAAAGAAAATCAAACAATATTTGAGTCAAAGTTTTATCCAAACTTGAACAATTATCCCCTTGATAGAGATTTGGTCATCTCTAGCATGGGCACAGACATGTACAGAGCATATTAGAGTAATTTATGTAGCATCACATTGTGTAGGAGCAAGTCAGATAGTAGTTTTGGTCAATTGCAAGGTTTGGGAAACTACAATTTGGGTAGGCCAATCAAGCTAGCCAAGTTAATTTGTTTTGCCGTATGGTAGGTTGCATTTTTTGTAATAGTTTTATCATTGTTTTATTATTTGTATTAGTCAACCTCTTTATTGTAGCAACTAGTAGGATTTGCCTGGTTGGTTTGATCCTTTTTTTGGGGGCATATTTAGGTTGGTCTACCTGCAAGTCATAGTTACTTGAGTTTTGCATGTAGGTTGAGAGAGATCTTTGGTTGGTTATACTTACACCCTTCTACATATCTACCTTCAGTAATCAACATTCATTGACTGTAGTCTTCAACTTTCTACTATCTTATTCTTTCTCTCTTCTCTAGGTATTCATTTCTTTCTTTCAATGCAATCATATGCTTCTTCATTCGCTACATTCTGACATGGTATCAGAGAAGCATTGAAGGGATGATTGATCATGGGAAGATTTGAAGTCTACTAGGTTTCAACATGACACCAAGGTTGTGTTTCAATGTTTGAGGGCAAGCGAAAGGGCTACAAATCTACATGATTGAAGCAAGTTGGGATGCATGGGAAAGGAAGTTAATTTGTTGTTTTTGTGCAAGATGTGCTATTCAAGAAAAAGGAAAGGGTGCATTTTTAGACTTCTATAAGAGATTTCAAATTTCAATCCCCTTTGGAAATTAAAGCAAGTTTGGGATGAACAATGGAGGCCCTAGTATTTTTAGCCTTTGATAACAAATTTTAAATTTTAATCACCTCTAACAGTTAAATCAAGTTCGAGACAAACAGATAAAGTCCTAATAGGTTACCTTTCAAAGTCAAAGAGGACTACCCTTTTTCTTGTGCATGTTATTCAAGCAACAATGTCTTCTAAAATTGGCATGGAGTTTTATGCTCTCATGGATTGTAAGGTCCTATTGCTACTAGCTCACTCACTACATTTGGCAGGTGATGATGCTTGCCATCTTAGAGTCTTGTGATTTGGTAGAGATTGCAATGAGGCAATTGACCATCAGATGTCTTATGATCCTTCCATACTTTCTTTTTCAAAGAAAGCAGAGTTCGTGAAGGTGAAAGCCCACTGGGAAAAGCTAAATTCTTGCATTCACTCTCTCTTATTTTTGTCTTGCACACTAGCCCTTGTGATTGCTCATGTTGAGCATCTAACTAATGCTTGTGACATATGGCTAGAGTTGGATCAGCTCTATAGTAGGTTAACAATCATGAAGCGGGTATCCTGGGATGTATAGATGAAAACTTTGAAGCCAAGCAAGTTTGCTTCTATTTGTGAGCATGCAACAATTAGATATGGAGGTTCAAAATGTAAGCAAGGTGATTATCTTTGAGGACATGGCAATTACATTGTTCTCATAGTTGCCTCCTAGATTTAGGGCATTCTATTTTGCTTTAATTGCTTCATGGAAAAAAGAGACCCTTGAGTGGGAGGAGACAGTTTCCATGGTCTTGGACCAAGAGGAGAAATTGAAGGGTACCAATTCTAAGAAATATTAGGCTCTTATAGTCAGGCTTCCCAAAAGAAGGTGACGAAGAAGCAAAGGAAGGATGGTAAGAACAAGAAGAACAAAGAGTCTAGTTGTCACATCTATAGTAAGATAGATCACTAGAAGAAAGGTTGCCCCAATAAGGATAATAAGGACACCAAAAAGGAGAAGAAGATGACCACAAATGACTTAGGAGCTATGGTTTCTCTTTCATTAGCAATAGCCTTTCTACATCTAGAAGTGATTGAGCTATCTACATAGGATCCATCTAATGCAGCATTGAGGGCCCCATAGTCTCAAGAGTGGATTGTGGATATTGGTGCACTTCTTCACATCTTCTTCACATGGTATTACCCGTATATGTTCAATGCATGGGCACATTCTGATTGAGAATAGTTCTTCAAGTCAATGCAAGGCAAGGGTAATTTCAAATGGGCACAACAGTGCCCCACACATCATAGGTTCTCTATGTTCCAAGCTTGGGATGTCAGCAACTTTCAGTGAGTATGACTTGTAGATTTCACCTCATTTTTGGGTTCTTGATGGAGAGACTATATGGATGATTTGCTAGGGGCATGAGGAAATGGTGTCTATAAGATGTGGAATTCTTCAACTCTTCTTTTCTTCTCTCTTCCTCAAAGTTGCGGCATGTTAGTTTCGGTATCTCAACTATGAGTACCTCCGGAAGGCAAGTTGACTAGCTTGTGGATGGATTGCCAAATATTGGGGTAAGCCATCTATTGTGCGTATCTTACGTCTAAAGTAAACATCATAGAGATGTGATTTCTAGTAAGTCTTAGGAGTAAAATGAGGGAAATAGACATCTAGAAGTAGACAACTCAATCACTTCTAGATGTAGAAAGGTTGTTATTGATGAAAATGATTGAACTACAAATATGTGGAAAGTGATTGAGCTATCTATGTCTAGAAGTAATGTATAATAGGGAGAGATGTTTAGAATGGTATATAAGAGAACATATCCTTGGGAATAGAAAATATATAGAAAGTCTACATGTAGACAGCTCAATCACAAATTAAGGTATAATCTATAAGTAATAGGGAGAAAGTCTACAAATATATAAGAGAACATATCCTTGGGAGCATATAATCTACAAACATATAGAAAGTGATTGAGTTGTTTACATTTAGAAGTAAGGTATAAAAGGGAGAGATGTTTAGAATAGTATATAAAAGAACATATAATTAGGAATAGTAAAGACAAGACAATGTATAAAAGACACAAAGTTTCTTTGAGCTATATCTTGGGGTTATTTGGGCATGTTGTTAGTAAAGATAGGGATCATGTAATAGCATCAACAAATTTAGTGTAGCTAGAAAAATTGTAATGGTTTCTCAAATCATACTTGGTGTTTCTATAAGCATGATGTTCTATAAGATAGGGATCACACTATCTTGCATAAGCATGGATGTATAGTCGTTGACAAATAGTCTTGTTCCTGGATATAGCTATTTGAGGATGTGGTTGAAAGAAAAATATCATTGCTATTATGTAATGAGGCTATGGAATGGTAAAGCATGTACTCTCCCCCAAGTCTTGTCATGTATGGCTTTTCATCATGTTGGATATTTTTGTATAAAGTGTAGATCCCCACCTAGACAAAAATATCATCATGGTTTCCCCTTATGGCAAAGAAAGAACTAGTGGAGCTCTAGTTGATTAGGTAATACTTGCATTTGGTCCTATGATAATGAAGAAATCCTTAGTGAGCAGGTAGATGGAGATCAGCACTAAAGAGATCCCAAATTAAATGTGAGAAAAAGGAGTCATTGGAGCTTGTTTCTACATATTTGTGTGGATCTACGTGGATGGAGTCCCTTAGGGGATTTTTTACTTTTTGTTGATTTTGGATGATTATAGTAGAAAAAGATGGGCTTATTTTTTGCCATTGAAATTAGAAGCTTTCTCTCACTTTAAGGATTGGTCATCTTGGAGGAGAACCATTCAGGGTGGGAGCTTAAGACAATGACATCTAGTTAGGGTAGAGAGTTTGTTTCCAATGATTTACTTGGATTCTATGTGGATCAAGGTATTCATCAAGATTTTACCAACACCAACACTCCTTAGGAGAATGTCATATTGGAGTGAAAGAATAGGAGTATGATTGAGACACGAGGAGTCCACTTTATAGAACATGTAAGATATCACATGAGTTTAAAATAGAGGATATTATATTTAGTAGATTTATAGGATTATCTTTACAAAAGGGGTTTTTAAATTACAATGTGAAAAAAATAGTAAGTTTAGTAAAGTAAAGTAGGTTATTTTAGGGCCTTACAACATGTATAGAAAGGGTATTTTTAATATCCTTTGAACACACATTATATAGACGATTTCTTATAGGTGGACCCTTGGGGATTGAGATGGCTTGGACTATGATGGAGCATTGATAGACACCTCGATGTCTATGGTGAAGTAGTGGCCACCGTAGTTCATATCCTAAATCGATCATTGACGTGGCTCCCAAAAGATAAGTGTTCATTGGCTACAAATCTTAGTTCACAAGAGTAAAAGAGTTTTGATCCCGTCTCATATAACTTCAAGATCTTTGAGAGCATGTCTACAAGGACAAGAGTGCTCTCCTTAAGGGATGTGGTTATCTAGCTATGTGAGGTGATTGTGTTTTTATAACATGCGACTAGAAATTGGGTCTAATGTTAAAACGGCTTAAGCTCCCTAGGTATGGCCACACTTGAGAATCTAGTTGGTGTAATTAGTGGGAGGATGCCAGTGGAATTTAAGGTAATATGTTTACTGAATAAGCCTGAGATTTCTTACCCTTTATATACTATGAATGGTAATGTGTGGGATAGGGCTAATGGATTAGAGATTGTTAGGTGCCTATCTAGCAAATTTTGATAGCATGCATTTTAGTAGCCCATCAAGAAGTAAACAATGTTAGTGTCATTTGGGACTCTTTAGAATAACTAAATGTATGTAACCTTGAGCTACTCGAGTTTACCTTGCAATGGAAGCTCTAGCCTAATTTAAAATACTATAGACTCCATTCGCATAACTTAGGTACAAATACAAATACAATGAAAATAATCATTTTTTAAAGTCAATGATGTACTTCCATTGTCATTGTCTTTTTATAAGTAATTGTCCTCATTAGGACTTTGGTGAAGGTTAAAACAAATCAATGAGTCATATACCAAGGAATTACAACTAGAGTGCCCATGGCTCCTTGGTGCCTCCTAGCCTAGAATGAGTTCCTATCTTCAAAGAAACCTCTCATATTTGGTGCTAGTCCTAGCAATCAAGAGTGGTTACTCAACACCCTTGGTATAGATCCATCGTAACTAGTAGTATGACAAGTGCTTTTGTGTGTAAGTTTCAAATTAGGCCCTAGGTTTACAAGCATAGGTTCCATGGGATTAAGGCATGATTTTGGGTCTCTTGCTAGGTTCTCTCACTATAGAAAATATATCTATTAAAGCATCGAGTGTTTATCCATAGGAGATTAACTACATTATCCTTATGTCTCAACCTTCGAGGAACTTGTTAAACATCCATCCTAGTGATTTTGGGCTAATATCTTTATTTAATTCCTTCATGAGATAGCTAGGTTTTAGATTTAAACTTCTTGCAAAACGAATTCTCTAAATCACCCATCATTCATCACCAGTGTAAAACATCCAATGTGTTTAAGGATTCCTATATGAGAACTAGATGCCATCATGGGAGGATAATTTCTAATTGAATTTTCCCCTAAGCATCTATAGTTTTTTGTCCATCTACTTGACATCTTAGGTATCCACAAGGTTTCTAGACTACCTAGTAGATGTGATCTAGATTATCATCGTTTTTATCAAGTATTTTTCTATAGTTATTTTAGCAAGATTTCTTTGAAATACAAAGAACCAACCTAGACTTCGAGTTGCAAGACAAGGACATTGCTTGCATGCACCACCTCTCATCTAGCTCTAGTGTTTCTTTGCTACTATCTTGTTAGTATGTTCCTTGCTCTCCTTCTTCCTATTTTCTTTTTCAATCTTGTGTTCATTGGACTGAGGCTCATTGAGGTAGAAGAACAAGATTGAAGGGTGTATAGGTTGGATTGGATAGTGAAGTTCAGATTTAAGGAGTAAATGTTCCATAGAAAAATGAGAAAATATAAAGCATTTTATTTAGAATGGAAAAAAAATCTAAAAAGGCGAAAAATTTAGCTTGAGAAGAGAGAATTTTTGGTTTACGATAGTAGCCTTAATAGTAAAAATAAGAAGAAATATAATATGTTTATGGATGAAGAGGGTAGATATCTCAAGGGATACCATGTGAGTTCAAAATAAATGGTATTTCATTTAGTAAAATTTATATAATTATATTTATAAAAGGGGGTTTTAATTACAATTAAAAAAAACTTATAAGTTTAGTAAAGTAAAAGGGATAATTTTATAGCCTTATAGCATGTAAAGAAAGGGTATTTCTTAATATCCTTTAAACACATGTTATATAAGTGATTTCTTATAGGTGCATCCCCCGGAAGATACAAGGGTAAATGAAGCAATATGTAGCAAGGGGATTTGTAGAAAAGACAATGTGTAGTGAAGATTGATGGCGCGAGCTTGAATTAATCTCGCTCTCCCTTCTACATCTCTTTATATACCTCTCCTTTTATATATTCTTAGTCTCTTCTTGTATATCTCACTCTCTCCCTCTATCTCTTACTCTGAGTGAGTAGAGATACATTTGAGACTATTTTGATTTGTTACCAAGGTGAATTTCTTGCCAAGAAGATAATGTCCCCACAACTTGAGAGCGTGAATTATAGGCAACAACTCTATGTCATGACTCTTTAGCTTCCTTGAGGAATACACAACAGGATGTCCTTCTTGCATGAGTATACAACCTAATACAACATGCTTTCCATTTTTTACAACCTCAAATTCTTGATTTAGGTCTAGAAGCTTCAAAATGGGAGCAGTCTCACTAAGCTTTACTTGAATTGATCAAAGCTAGATTGCTTTATTGGAGCCCATACTATGTATATCTACTTCTTTAGCAAGTCTATTAAGAAGTGTAGTGATCAAGGCATAGTCCTTGATAAAAACTTGGTACCATCCAGTTAATTCTACGAAAATGCATGTTTTTTTGACCAATGTTGGGGAACTTGGGGTTTGTCATTCTTGTATATCCTTAGCTTTGGCAAGGTCTAAAACAAATCCTTCTTTTGACACTATAAACCCAAGATATTCAATTTGCATTCGGAGAATGCATACTTCTTCTTCTTAGGATAAAGCTTGTGTGCCCACATTGTTTCAAGAATAATGCTATGTTGTGACTTATGTACCTTTTCTTCCTTGGAGTAAGTCAAAAAGTCATCAAGGAAGACAAGAAAAAAATCATCAAGATAAGGTTGGAAGATATCCTCCATTAATTTTTTGAAGGTTGCAAGAATAGAACAAGAACATTAGTTAGTCTAAGAGACATAACTATGAACTCATAGTGGCCATACCTTATATAAAAGGTAGTTTTGGGAATACACCCTTGTTTTATTCTTATTCCATATCCAAACCTTAAGTCAATCTTGGAAAATATTTTTTCTCCTTAAATTCAATCACGAGATTGAGAGCTGAATTTTGGGACCCGTTTTGAAGTGCAAAAGTGGCTGGGAGGTGTAAAAGACCAAATTTACTTGGAAAATTGAACGGTGGCGATTGGTCGAATTGGAGTTCTCCTAGGTGGATTTTGATGCTAGGAACCCAATGCAAGTCTCAGTTCATCGATCGGAGTTTGTTTGACCCCACATTTAATCCCGCAGTTTCACGGTATAAAGCAGTTATGTGATTCGAGAGTCAAACAGAGCGTGACAGAGGCTAAGTTCATAGATTTCAATGCCACAAAGCCAGTGGTCGGATTGTGGTTCGGAGGTCATTTGCACCCTCAACGAAGGCAGAACCAGTTGCGGGCAGTGTGAACACTCAATTTGTGAACCAGATATTTGATAAATGACATGAAATTAAATGTAAATGTATAAAATAACTAAAATATCAGTCAATAGGAAGGGGGGTTGCAAAATTTTTTGCACCCCCTCATTCCTTGATTGTGTGCCTCTTCCTCTCTCAGGCTGAGATGAGAGAGGATTGATGTCATAGCTCTGATCTAGGCATAGAGGCCTCCATTTTAACTATATTCCCACAGGATATGGTGCAATGAATGAAATTGTTGATTTCTAGTCATTCTCTCTTCTATTTCTCTCTCCTCTCTGTAGTCCGCCATTCCTGTGCATACTTTATGAAAGAGGGGGATAGGTCATGATGCAAGATATGGATCGTGGGATGATGCGGGAGCATGAAGGAGTGTAGATCCAAGTTGGAAGAAGTGTTAATGCTGTGGGGAAGCGTCAATAGGCCTCCAATCATGAGATGCGTACAATGTAAAGCGCGGTTCTATGAGTAAGTCATATATGTAATTATTTTATGATAAATTCCATTGGTAAATGGTTGAAAATGGTTGTATTTGGTTGTCAATTTTGTGATCTATTAAAAATTTTAAGAAAATCAAGAAAAATTGCTCATCTACTAATTTCTCTATAAACACACAAAACCCACAACATTGCGATTTTAGGGAAAATCATGAGTTTTTGGGGATTTGTTGCGTATATGGTATTCCTATGGAATGGAATGTGATACAAAAATAATTCTCAGCAAGTTTAATTAGTTGATATTAGTAAATTAGAAAATATTGATATTTATTAATAAATAAATAAATAAAATAAAAATAAGTTTTTTGCATCCATAAAATAGGAAAAAATTACATTTGTGTTTGTGAATGTATGATAAGAGTGAGGCATGAGTGTGAGCCTTAGTTCAGCTCTATCTTTATGTTAAAGTGGGTATTTACTACTTTTATGAATAAAAAATACATAAAAAAAGCTTTCTAAACCTACCACCGAATGCACAACCTTAAGCGGTAGGGAGAAAGGAGGTGTTAAGGGCTGATAATATGATAAATTCTAATTTTTTTCTAATACATGGCTAATAGGACACATTGTTTTTAAAGTTAAAGAGGGTCCAACAACACAAGCATCTTGCTTGGTGCTAACCTTATGCAACACAACAATCTCGTTTAGAGTAAATGCATGAAAATAGATATTTTTACACCTTCACAATGTTGGTTATTGATGAAAAAAATGTTTGAGCACTATAAACCATACACAATTGCATTGCATGCAACACATGATATCATGATGTGGGTGCACAACAATTGTTTTCATGAGCAATGACCCACATTGAGAAGGTGAGGTACCCTAAGCTCTAGGATTAGTGGTTCATTTCTTTTGGAAAATATCCAGTGAGGAATATATTATATTTCCTGAAACAAGTCATTAAAAGAATGGAGCATGTATCGTATGTGTTCTATGTATGTGCGGCACATCTTGGGGCCAATCCTTGAGGTGTAGGAGAGCCGTAGTGCGGCCGCGAAAAACATCCAAGGGATGCTCCCTTTATTTGTGCTTACATGGTGTATTACACCAATATGTGTAGGGACTCCCTCTAAAGAGTGTGGGAAGGGTTATCCATTGTATTACAATCCCCATACAAATGTGAAGTTCTACATTAGAGGTTAGGGTAGTATATCCCTTACATGCTCTTGGACGTGAGGCCGAGGGGTGGTTTGGGAGTGTAATAGAGGCCCGACTAGTGCCATAGAGCCAGTATTGGGCTTGTTTTAGGTCCCGACAATAATTCATCAATTCTAGGGATTGGGTACTTGTTCTTAATTGTGACCTATTTAGCATGCGCTAGTTGATGAAATATAGAGTTCCATCTTTTTTTTTGGGAATAGAATTGGGGCTCCCAATGGTGAATTATTGTTATTTCAACTCAATAGCTTCAAGTGTGAAGAAGAGTGTGGAGGCACTACTAGGGTTCGCACTGAGGAAATGGAGAATGTACAACCATGATAGAAGCATAATGAGACAAACGGAGAGATAGAAAGCAAAACTTAAAACTCAAACATGGAAACTCAAACACAAATAGAAGAAGGGATAGAAAGAACACAACTCTGAAGTGAATGAATGCTGCAAATGAATGTAAGAGTAACACTATGCCTACGGGCAAAGAGCAGTGTGTCAGAGAGTGATGCCCACCATTGGAGATAGATCCCAAGGGCTGTGACCACCAATCAGAGTGACTGAGTGAGACAAACACCAAACATTGATCACTAGATTGTGAGGAGACTGAGGTGATTGCAAAGGATGATGCCTAGTAGAATATAATGATATCAAGCCCTACAAAGGTGGATATAATGACAAGGAACTTTGATTTTTGTTTTGTTTTGGTTTTTTTAAAGTGAGAGATGGTTTGTGGTTGATTGAGGAGAAGATGGAAGAATGAGAAGGGATAGTTTGGTCCAACCCATCACAAAATAGGCAAGCTACCCATCCACTTGAGGATGCCAATGATGAGGGAATGGTGAGGAAGTAATGGTGGTGTGGTGGAAATATCACATATGGAAACAACGAAGGATCCATCTAGTGGTGCTCTACACAATGAGTATGCTACATGTTGTGAAATGCTCATGCAATGTAGGTGCCACTCGGATAGTGTCCCTTGTGGGAAAATTGTTCACTTGCCCAAGCGCCCTAGTACAAAGAAGATGAAATCATGGAATGCAAAGGATGAAGGTATAACCAAGGGGATAGATACCAAGAAGGGTAGAACCCCCTCTCACAACCTAGAATGGCGATGCCAAAGGAGGAAGAGGAGCCAAATGTGAGTCTTCATGTGGTGCCGAGAACCATGATGAGAAGAAGCATTCTGACTAAAAGAGCGAGGTAGAAGTCATTGCCATGATAAGATCAAGAGAGATACTGTACAATCCACCTTGGAAGGGGAATCCTGCATGTTGGTAGAAGACCAAAACTCCAAGTAGATGAAACCATGAAGGGAGCAATGTGCATCCTATGTCTCCAACCCAAGTAGGACTAGACAAACCTGCATGTTAGCCCTACATTTAAAACAAATTTTGCAAAAGAGAGCAATATTTGCAATCATAGAGGTCACTAGTGAGATTCTCTACAAAGAAAATTGAAATAGAGAAATTAAGTGAATAAATGAGTGCAATAATGAAAATGTTTATGTGTGTGAAAATGCAACAGAAGACCTAAAAATGAAAGGCTAAGTGTGGGGCCACCATTACATATGGCAAGGTGGGAAAGAAGGCCTAGAAGATGCAATGGAGTTCCTAGGAATGGATGCATAAAGTCCAATAGTATTGGTGCTAGTAGACTAATTAGTCAACCCCTTAGGAGTAAAGTAGGATGGCTATTAATGTTGTCCATGTGCCGCATGTCTAGTAGCCGTGGGGGCTAAAGGAGCAGATGGGACAACAACGGGAGGCATAGCCCCACTAGACTGTGTAGTCTTAGTATTTTTTTGGTGTTTTCTAGGAGGAAGACCCTAGGCCTTGTTACGACACTCCTCGTCCACATGGTGCGACCTCTTGTAGTGTGTGAAAAATCTAATCTTCTTAGAAATTTGCTGCCACAAGGGTCATGGTACTTTGTTTTCATTGGAGGAAATGGTGTCATCCTTGTTTTGGCTTGCCTTCGCATCTTGTGAGTTCTTGCCCCGTTGTTGGTTTTTCCTCCCAAAGAAGAGGCAAGCAACTCGCGTCTCTTTGAATAGATGTAAGTGGAGGACTTCTTGTGGACTTGATCATGTAGCCACACATAATGCAAGAAATGACACTCAAACTTGTAGAAGGTTGGCAATCTAGGTAGTGAGATAATATGTTGGATAAAATGGAAGCATTTTTCAGGAAACTTGTTCAAGAAGAATGTGTCCTAATTGTCATCCAACTTCAAAGAGCTAGTAGTGCCAACCTTGACTAGTAACCTTTAGTATTCAACCAACTTGACTTTCAGATCATCCCCTTCCTTAATGGAAAATTCTTGAAGCTCAAAGTTGATGTTTATATGCCAAGTACAACCTCTGGTTGCATAGCAATCGATGAGATGACTCCAATGTTCTGATGAAAGAGGGAAGTGCTATAACTGAGAGTGAAACTCAGGAAGAAAACCCTACATTAGCTTAACATTGACCATTGCATTGTGAACTATCCATTGATAGACGTATTTAGGTTGGGCTAAGTGAGGGTCATGCATAGGCTCAAGACCAACAATGAGGTCCTAAAGATCCTGAGACTCAAGCACTTGTTGCATATAATCTGACCAAGTGGTAAAATTCGACCCATTGAAATGGGTCTTGTCTATGAAGGCATTCTTAACTGATGCAATAGGAGTGGTCGCGATCAAGTAAGGTGGATAGGGTGGATACTGTGGTGGAAAGGAGTACACATGGGAATGGGTCTCAGAGTGCCCACTAGGCATTCCAAAAGTGTGCACACTGGATCCAAATGTGTACATGGGATGACTAGGCATGGGCATTGTTGCTACACATAAGGACCCCATTGTGGAGGGATAGGGACATGTGGAGTAGAGGATGGAAATCCCTACATAGGAGTGACCCATGGAAAGTTTGATGATGCACCATAAGTAAAGAATGGAAATCCCTACATTTGAGAAGTCATGGGATGTGTGTAGTTGGGGGTAGTGAGGGGATGCCTTGTTAAGATGGCAAGCTCAACACGTGCGGACATTGATGATGGACCGCCTGGCTAGATGGGTCCACACATCTACACTTAGCACGTTGGTGGTCATTATGACACTCACATGGTCACTGACTTATCACTTATTATATTTATTTTGTTATACCTACCTACAGTTGGCAAAGATATAGTGCCAATCGATTAGTGTAGTCGGTTATGCATTGTTTGACTTAGAAGGCCACTTTCCTTTATGTTATATCTTATCTATACTTTATGTACATTGTATAATGTGTAGTAGAAGAAGAAAACTTAGCAAGAAAATGTTTTGGCCTCCATCTCTCTTCTTTCCTGTTTGGGTGAGCTTTCGCTTGTGTATACAGTGTGTGTTTGGCATAGTAGCTCAAGAAAATCCCCCCCATCACGCGATTCTTGACATGGTATTAGAGCCGCACCACTAAGAGAGGCTGATTTTGAAGGTCAAAGTGAAGGAGAAGAAGCAAGGTTTAAGCAAGCAAGAAACAGGTAAGAAGCTCTCCCATTCTTCCACTCTCTCTCTTGGATAGTGCCTGTGGAGGCACTGGAAGCAGGGTAGAGCAAAAATCTCAGATTGCTCTGAGATTTGGTGTGCGAGTAGTTTCAGGATACACTGTGATTTCGACTGTATTGACTGAAAGTGGGTGCACAGGTTACAGATTCCGAATTTGTAAATTTTGAGGTGTTTGCATGAAGGAAACATAAGGTTTATCTGCAAACAGGTTGCAGATTACATGTACTATTGAGTAGTAAGTGAAAAAGGTTGCTTGGTGTAGTGTTGTGCACGTGTTGTGAAAGATTGCAGAAGACTAGCTTGCTGTGTTGTATCCTTGTTTGTGATAATGGCAGAGAACAGTGGAAATCCCATTATTGAGAAACTTGACAAGAACAATTACCCTTCATGGAAGTTTCGTGTGATGAACTTTGTATTGGAAAGGGACTTTATGAGTTTGTTTCAGGTGAAGAAAAGGAGCCAGAGCTAGGTATCCCTCCGACTACAGATGAATTAAAAGCATGAAAATAATGGAATGCGAAAGACAAAAAGGTGATGTACTATATGTAGTCATTGATAATATGATGTTGGGACATATCAGGAATGCAGAAACTTCACATGTAGCTTGGACAATTTTTGAGAATATGTTTTCAGTAAGTACAAAGGCATGAAAGATTCAACTTAAGCAAGAGTTGAATGCCTTGAAGAAAGGGAAAGTGTCTGTCAATGAGTATGTGTTGAAGGTGAGGAGCATTGTAGATGCTTTAGGTAGCGATTGATACAATGCCTGATGATGATGATTTGGTTTCATCCACTTTGAGTGGCCTTAACAATGAGAAGGCATGAAAATCATTTGTTACTTTAGTACATGTACGAAAGCCATTTCTAGATTTTGATGAGTTGATCTCTCTCATGATTACTGAAGAGATCAATATGCAGGGTGACTCATCTGAAAAAAATGGTGAACAGGTTCAAGCATTTCACTCAAGTTCAGGAAGGGGACGTGGTAGATCCTCTTCGAGAGGTTGTGGTATGGGATGTGCTGGCGATAACCAGCAAAATAGGTTCAATCAGCAATTTGGTGAAACGCAGGTTTCAAGAGGCCAAGGAAACTTTAGAGGCAGGGGGAGTTCTAGAGGAAGAGGCGGATGAAAGAATAGAGGTTCTAGAAATTCTGTTATTTTTTGCCATTATTGTGGCAAAACAGGACATATTGCAGCCCATTGCTATGCTAAGAAATTGTAGCAAGGAAACTTTAGAGGCAGGGGGAGCTCTAGAGGAAGAGGTGGATGGGAGAATAGAGGTTATGGAAATTCTACTATTGTTTGCCATTATTGTGGCAAAACAAGTCATATTGTAGCCAATTGTTATGCTAAGAAGGATGATATTCGCAGTGGTAAGGACACTAGGTGTATAGAGAGCTCATAGTAATGTAAAGGCTCCATTGAGTGATTTGATGGTACGAAGATCTAACAGGGTCAGATACCCTGTTAAAATATTTGGCTTTGAAAGTTTGCAGCTCACCATTATGCTTATATGGTGAAACTAGTTGAGGATGTTGAGGCCACTTGTTTTGAGGATGCTATTGGTCATGCTCATTGGGATGTAGCAATGGATGAAGAGATGGCTGCATTAGAAGCCAATAAGACTTGGGATTCGGTACTCTTACCTAAGGGTAAGAAAGCTATTGGCTGTAAGTGGGTTTACAAAGTCAAGCATAATGTAAATGGTTCAGTTAGTAGGTATAAGGCTAGGCTAGTTGCAAAAGGCTATGCTCAAATATATGGATCAGATGTGATGATGGTATATGGCTATCCCAAAGGCAGTATGGCTTGGATATGTTTTCCAAGTATGGTATGATAGCATGCAAGCCTCTTTAAGTACCATTGGAGCAAAATGTGAAGTTGAGTGCTGACATTGGGGATGAGATAAAAGACCCTACTATGTTCGGAAGGATAGTAGGGAGTTTGATTTACGTGACTATCACAAGGCCAGACTTGAGCTATGATGTTGGCCTTGTCAGTCAATTTATGTAGATGCCTAGAAAGCCTCATTTGGATACAATTAGACGTATATTGAGGTATGTGAAGTCTACTTTACATTATGGAATTTTTTATGAGGCAGGTAAGGATGTACAGGTTTTTGGATACATAGATGTAGTTTGGCTGGTAGCATGTCAGATTGTAGATCTACAAGTGGATTCATGTTTTCTCTTAGTAGTGCAACAGTTACATGGAGCAGCAAAAAGCACCCTACAATTGCTTTATCGAGTACAGAGGCTAAGTATAGAGGTGCTGCTATGGCAGTGTGTGAGGTGGTATGACTGCAAAAGTTATTAGGTGATTTGGACGTGCAGGGAGATGGTCGAGTTGTCATTCATTGTCACAACATGAGCAGCATACATCTAGCTAGGAATCCAGTGTTCCATGCTAGGACAAAACACATTGAGGTGCACTACCACTTTGTGAGAGAGAAGGTACTTGCAGGAGAGATTGACTTGGTATATGTCAGCACACAGGATCAGATAGCTGATATTTTCACAAAGGCATTGGGTGTGGAGAAGCTTTGAAAGTTCTGAAGCTTACTTGGAGTTGCAGAGATAGAATTGAGCTTGAGGGGGAGTGTTGAGATGGCAAGCTCAACACATGCGGACATTGATGATGGACCGCCTGGCTAGATGGGTCCGCACGTCTACACTTTACACATTGGTGGTCATTATGACACTCACATGGTCGTTGACTAATGACTTATTATATTTAGTTTGTTACACCTACCTACAACTAGAAAATATATAGCGCCAGTCGATTAGTGTAGTCGGTGACTTAGAAGGCCACTTTCCTTTATGTTGTATCTTATCTATACTTTGTGTACATTGTATAGTGTGTAGAAGAAGAAGAAAAATCAGCAAGAAAACGTTTTGGCCTCCATCTCTCTTCTTGCGTTCTTGAATGAGCTTCCTCTTGTGTATACAATGTGTGTTTGGCGCAACATCTCAAGCAAATCCCCCCCATCACACGATTCTTGACATGCCCATCACAGTCATCCTAGGTGGAAAAGATGTGCCTACATGAGGAAAGGTAGAGGGAATTGTGTTAGAGGGTGACATTCCCTATAACAACATCCCATAGTGTTGAATGGCTTGTGAAAAAGAGTAGGTGACAGTGTTCAGAGGTGGAATGCCCGCTAATGTGTCATTGTGATGTGAATATGGAATAGAGCATGGGAATGTGCTAGGAGCGGAGAGGTAGAAGGTCCAATCCTAGTGTGGTAGAGGCAGATGTGGAATGTAAGCCAAGGTTTTGAAATGAGGGTGATACGGCTTCAAGAGAAGAGGGTGGAATGGAAGGAAGAGAAGAAGAGTAATTGACTTGCTCAAATGAAATAGAAGATGTATGTATACTTAATAATGAATACCCACTTCTTGATCCTCCTCTATTAATTTTTACATACATTTGACCATCGAGATCCTACACACCAAAATGAAAAACACGAGAGGGTTTTGATTCGAATGACTCAAAAGGGTTGTATGAACTTGACACATGGCCTAACCAAGAGGACAAAGATGGACCGCCAGTCATCCTATATGTCATATTTCCTCCATGATTAGAAAGGTGGCCAACCTCACCAACTGGTTCGGAAGGAATAGCGATGTTGGAAGAAGGTGTGTGTGACATTATGATTGGATTTTGAGTCATATTGTGTGCCTTATGCAAACATTAGCACTCCACAATATTCATAGGATACTCTTTATAAGAGTACTAGCTCTAATACCATGTGAAGAAGAGTGTGGAGGCATTGCTTGTTTGCATTAGGAAACCTAGAGTGTACTACCACAAAAAAAGCACAACAAGGCAAACAAAGACACAGAAAGAAAAACTCAAACCCTAAATGCAAAACTCAAAACTCAAACATAGAAACTCAAACACAAACAAAAGAAGGGATATAAAGAATACAACTCTAACATGAATGAATGTTGCAAATGAATGTAAGAGTATACAGTGTGCCCAAGGGCAGAGTAGTGCGTCAGCAGAGAGTGACATCCATTGGAGACGGATCCCAAGTGCTATGACCACTAGTGAGAGTGAGATGGAGTGAGAGAAACACCAAACACTGATGATGACCAGAGTGTGAGGAGATTGAGGAAACTATAGAGGATAATGCCTGATGATGTGGGCAAAGTAGCAAAATGTAGCAGTATAATGCCATAGTAAAATGCCACCATAGAATGCTATAGTAAAACATGATAATATGTTTGCATTATGAGTAATTGCTGTTTATCAAAAAATCTTGGTTTTGCAATGATTTACATGCTTTATTTAATTCCCGTAAGTCCGAAATGCGATTTTTAAGTGGCAAAATAGTAGTTTTTCCGTTTCGAGTGGGGAAAAAGTGTTTCCATGGGGGGAATATGGAAGATAAATTGAATGTTAGTATGTTGAAGTGATTGGAATAAGAAAAACTAGAAAATAACATATTTTATTGCTAAATAAATCAAGAAAATGAAAAAACTAAAGGGAAAAATAGAAATACGTCTTGGAAAAATAAGAAAAAATATAAGAATTGTTTGTGGATGTGTGGTAGTGGTAAAGCATGAGGTTTAGCCTCAGTTTTCCCTACCTCTTTGTTAAAGTTTGTGATCTATTGCTTTTTCTACATCAAAACATGACAAAATGAACCTCTACACCTATGCAACGAAAGCAATACCTAAACGTAGGGGTTGGGATGTTTGAATGGTGTGATTTGTGTACTGATTGTTGCTGATTTTCTGATACATACCATGTCATAGAGTCCATGTTATTTTTATTAAGAGGATAGTAGCACGAGCATTATCTTGGTGCTATCCTTTCATTTTTGCAACGATGTCGTATTGCTGCGCATTCGAGGTGTGAAAACCACCCAAAAATTGTGTGTGTGATTTGATACTTTGTATATACTTAGTTGTTGTGTTTACATTTATTTTCTGCACATGAGTATAGTGAGGAGGAGTTAGAGGCATAGTGGTGAACATGATGAGATGTTTTCAGCCTATGTTGATACATGTTGCTGCAAAAAGGTCTGGAACTATTGCTTGCCAAAATCCATCAGCACTATTGCTCGTAGACTCAGCAGAGGGGAGCCATTGACTGTAGGACGGATTCACGGTTTGAGCTCAATGACTGAGGTGTCAAAATTGTGGGAGAGAAGGAAGGAGTCTCACATGTAGCTTTCTTGCTTGCACAATGGGGGAAGACACACAAGGGTGGAGGCTGAAAACAGTTTTCCTCTTCTTAGTTGTGTAAGCCAAAAGAACTCTAGTACAAAGAAATAGAAGAACCCTCTATATGGGTCTCAAAACAAACTCAACTAACTAAGGTGGCATACTAACTGAGCCACGAACTAGAGTAGATAAGGATAGCTATCATGTAGCTATTATTCAGGGGCGGTGTACCAACCGCATCTGCAACTGACAAGTCGGTGACATAAATACACAACGGTCACCCTGGCGTATCACGAGTGGAGCTCGATATCTCAACACTCCCCCTCGAGCTCAATCCCAATTCCTGCACACCAAGCAGGTCTCTGAACTTGCGCAGCTTCTCTGCGCCCAATGCCTTCGTGAATATGTCAGCTACCTGATCCTCTGTGCTGACATAAACTAGATCAATAAGACCTAGTAAAACCCTCTCTCGCACATAGTGATAATGCACTTCAATGTGCTTTGTTCTAGCATGATAGACTGGGTTATTTGCCAAGTGTATACTACTCATGTTGTCACAATAAATGACAACTGGCCCATCTGTAGACTGATGCATATCATAAAGTAGCTTATGTAACCAAGCTACCTCACATGCAGCCATTGCTGCACCCCTGTACTCAGCCTCTGTGCTCGACAAGGCAACTGTAGGCTGTTTCTTGCTGCTCCAAGTGACTGCAGCACTCCCAAAAGAGAACACATATCCACTGGTAGATCGTCTATCAGAAATACTACCAGCCCAATCAGCATCAGTGTATCCATGCAACTGTATCTGAACCCCAGTCTCATCAAATAGTCCATACTACAATGTGGACTTCACATACCTGAGTATGCGTCTAGCCGCATCCAAATGTGGTTTCCTTGGAGCCTGCATAAACTGACTTACCAATCCAACAGCATAGCTCAAATCTGGCCTGGTAATAGTCATATAAATCAAACTTCCTACTATGCGTCTGTACATAGTAGGGTCTTCTAGAAGCTCACCTGCATCTGTGCTCAGCTTCACATTTTGCTCCAAAGGAACTGAAATAGGCTTACAGCCTGTCATCCCATATTTGGACAGCATGTCCAATCCATACTGCCTCTGCAAGAGCTGTATCCCACTTGGTAATCTAATCACCTCAATGCCCAAGAAATAACGCAGCTCTCCCAAATCCTTCATCTCAAACTTCTGCTTCAATAGCATTTTCACATGAAGGATATCTTCATCACTGTCACCTGTCATAATCAAATCATCAACATAAATGACAAGTAGCATAATACCTTTCTCTGTTTTTCTCACATAAAGTGAGAAATCTGCCTTGGAAATCTGAAAGCCAATAGTGACAAGATACTGTCCTATCTTGTCAGACCATGCTCTAGGTGCTTGCTTCAAGCCATACAAGGCTTTCTTCAACCTGCAAACAAACTCAGGATGAACAGCATGCACATAACCTGGTGGCTGCTCCATATAGACCTCTTCTTGCAAATCACCATGCAAGAAGGCATTCTTTACATCCATCTGATGTAAAGACCATCCCTTTGATGCAGCCATAGCAATGACTGCTCTTACGGTTGCCATCCTTGCAACCGGACTGAATGTTTCTTCATAGTCAATGCCATATGTTTGTGCATACCCCTTGACCACTAATCTTGCCTTGTATCTGTTCACAAAACCATCTGCATTGTGCTTCACCTTATAAACTCACTTACAGCCAATTGCATTCTTACCTTTAGGCAAAGGTACCAATTCCCATGTAGCATTTGCTTCCAAGGCATCCATTTCTTCATCCATGGCTTTCTCCCATTTTTCTTTTCCCATGGCTTGCTCAAAAGAAGTGGGTTCTGGTTCTTGTATCACCTTGACCATATATGCATAGTGAATGGCTGTAAATCCATCATATTTCAGCCTATCCACAGGATACCTAACTCTGGTAGACCTGCGCAAAGTGGGTTCACTCCCAGGTGCTCTCAAAACATCCCTGGTCTTCCTTACTCCAGGTGTAACAATAGAAGGGATACCCAACTCATCATCAATGCTCTGTTCTGAGCCACTGGATTCACCATCCACATAAGAGTGACCTGCATTCACATCAAACATGGGCTGATCAACCTTCTCTTTTCCTTTTCGTGATACCTGCATACCACTATCTGCATTGCTTTGAGAAGATTCTCCTGATCTCAATCTGCCTGTCCATGGCGAAGAATGTGAACCATTGCTAGAGGACGCTCCAGGTCCACTAATATTTTGTGACTGCTGCTGTGAATTCTGTGCAGCATTACCATTTTGTGCATCTACATCATCAATCACATTTACTGGTTTATACCAGCTACTCATCTCATCAAAAACAATATCTCTGCTCACTGTAAACTTACGAGTAGAAGGGTTATAGCATCTATACCCTTTTTGCTGCAGAGAGTAACCAATAAAGATGCACTTCTCAGCTTTTGGATCCAACTTGGATCTCAGCTCATCTGGCACATGTACATAGGCAATGCAACCAAAAATTTTCAAATGAGAAATATCTGGTTTCCTACCAGTATACCTCTCCTCTGGAGTCATTCCATGTATTGCTGCAGTGGGAGTCCTGTTCATTATGTAGACTGTTGTAGCAACTACTTCAGCCCAATAAAAATCTGGCAAGTCTTTTTCATTGAGCATGGCACGAGATACCTCTCCAATATGCCTGTTTTTCCTTTCTGCAATTCCATTTTGTTGTGGGGTATAACTGCATGAATATTGCTGCTTTATGCCATGCTCCTGCAAGAACTTTGCAAACTCATTTGAGAGGTACTCTCCCCCTCCATCTGACCTTAGGCATTTTATTTGCAGACCTGTTTCTTCTTCAGCCATAGCTTTAAGGGTTTTGAAATGCCCAAAAACTTCACTTTTCTTTTTCATAAAATACACCCAAACTTTTCTGCTATAGTCATCAATAAAAGTGACAAAATAATGACAGCCTCCAAGAGATGCAGCTTTAGTAGTCCACACATCAGAGTGGATTAATTCCAATGGCTTCTCACTCTCTTGAACATGTCTAGGAAATGGTTTCCTTGCCTGTTTTCCAAACTGACAGGCTTCACATACCTTATGCATTTCTGCAACCTTGAATTTTGGCAATCCTGCAACAATATTTTGGGCCTGCATTGATTTAAGTCGCTGTACATTAACATGACCAATGCGTTTATGCCAGATATCAATATCTGCAACTACACCGGTCCCATGTGCAAACATTGCTGCACTCAATTCAGACATGTCTGCATCCAATGTAAACATTCTGCCCTTCTTCTTTCCTTTTGCTATCAAGCGACCTTTATTTTTCATATCCTCAACAAAGCATCCATGAGGATTAAATCTGACTTGCAAGCCCTGCTCAACCATTTGACCAACAAAAACCAGATTCTTGGTGATATTCGGAACATGAAATACATCGGAGAGGTATTTCTTTTTCCCATCCTGCATAGACAAAGGTATTTTTCCAATCTGCACAATAGGATGTGCAGTATCATCACCAGTCTCCACAAATCCTGGTTTTTCCATTTTCCTTGCATCCTTCATCCATTCTGCATGACCTGTCATGTGGTTTGACGCACCTGAGTCAACATACCATACATCGTTGCTTTCTTCTGCACTTGTCACAGAATTGTTCATGTGCTGCACCATAAACAGATGCTCATTTCTATCATCACCCTGTCTACTAGAAGATGCATAATTTCCTTGTTGCAGTTTTCCATTCATGATGTCATTCTGCTTTTTGTAGTAGTCTTTAGCCATATGACCCATTTTACCACAATAGTAGCATTCAACATTACTGTTTGCATTTTGGCCTCTTTGCCATCCACCACGACCTCTTTGGCTCCCCCTGCCTCTAGAGTTACCACGTCCTCCTCCATAGGACTGGTTTTCTTCAGTTTGTTGCATATTCTGATTTCTACCACGGCCTCCAAATCGGCCTCCTCTACCTCTGCCTCTACCTCTTCCAGCATTTGAGTAGAAGACAGCTTCTTTTGAAGTTCCTCTTGAAGAAGATGCACCACCATTTCTCTGTTCCTCAGAAATTAGAAGAGCAATCAACTCCTCAAAATCAGGAAATCTTTCACGAACTGAAATGGATGTCCGAAACTGTGCATAATCCTTTCCTAGACCATTCAAGGTCACGGAAACTAAATCATCATCTTCCACTGGCGACCCAATGGAAGCAAGTGCATCTGCAATCTTCTTCACCTTCATGTGGTAGTCGTTGATGCTCATACTTTCTCTTTGCACATTATGCAACTCTTGCTTGAGCTGCATTTTCCTGGCTTGCGTATTTGTGCTGTACATTTTTGACAAAGTATCCCATGCCTCCTTTGGCGTACTTGCATCCTGAATATGCACAATCATAGAGTCTGAAATACTGATAGACAGCCAATACATAACTTTCCTGGCTCTCTCATGCCATGTTTTGAATGCCTGCATTTGCTGTTGATTGGGAACATCAGGAAGAACTGGTTCTTCTTCATTTCCTGCAACAAATTCCCAATATCCTTTTCCCATAAGGAAATTCGTCATTCTAAACTTCCATGCTTGGAAGTTGTTCTTGTCAAGCTTTTCAGTGACAATCTGTGAAAGAGAATCAGACGCCATTACATAACACTGCAAAAAATTCTGTCACTGCAAAAAACACAGCTTCACCCTCACAAGAGCGAATCTGCAAAACTGGCGAAAGTGGTATTTGACCACACAGTCACTTCCTAGTGACGATTTTGCATAAACAGGCAACAGGGATGATTCTGTAACTCCCAATGTCTCTGCGCACAGGCATACAATGCAATTTCTACAGTAACTTTTCACCGACCTGTAGAACAGTGGTTGCACAGCATAAAACTGGGCCTTTTCCTGAGTGCGTGCAGAAAACTTCCGCCTCCAAAACAGGCCCCGAAATGGCCTCAAATAAAAAAAACAGGGTCGCCAGGAGCTAAAGCTCTCTCCCGCAGCATATACTGCCCTCTTGCTTCACCGCGAAGGGCGTCTCAACCTGAGACAATGCACTCCTGCAATTTTCGGCTGTGCTACTTGCAGAGATCTGCTCCCAAAACAGAAAATGAAAGCAACACTGCTCCTCTTACTAGAACACCGCGAGCTTGGCTTGCTTTCTTGAGCTCCTTACCACGAACAAGGCTCTGATACCATGTCAAGATTGTGGGAGAGAAGGAAGGAGTCTCACATGTAGCTTTCTTGCTTGCACAATGGGGGAAGACACACAAGGGTGGAGGCTGAAAACAGTTTTCCTCTTCTTAGTTGTATAAGCCAAAAGAACTCTAGTACAAAGAAATAGAAGAACCCTCTATATGGGTCTCAAAACAAACTCAACTAACTAAGGTGGCATACTAACTGAGCCACGAACTAGAGTAGATAAGGATAGCTATCATGTAGCTATTATTCAGGGGCGGTGTACCAACCGCATCTGCAACTGACAAGTCGGTGACATAAATACACAATGGTCACCCTGGCGTATCACGAGTGGAGCTCGATATCTCAACATGAGGCTGCTCCATCTGTGGCAAGACATGTTGTGGCAGGGCTGAATTACTTGATGACATTGTTCAAAGTTGCTTTCCTGTTGCTAATTGAGCTTGGAGTGTTTCCTTTGATGTGCGGGTGGTGGTTGGACATACGTACTCTAAGCCTGTGGGACGGGATTTAAGGAACACATTGAGTCAATTTCAGATTGTGGTTATTCTGTTCAGTATTTTCATGGTGACCTTTTGGTGTTGCATTGTAACAGAAACCAATTGTGTTGTTGTGGATGATAAGGATCTTATTCCATGGCAGGTGGTATGAGGAATTCAGGAGTCTTATTAAATTTGCTCCATTGAGCTATGCCTATATTGGGCTGTCTTGGAATAGGCAAAAGTAGCTTATTCTGCGCTGGACGGAAGGAAGGGAGAAGAGCTTTTTCAATGGAAAGGAAAGGAGGAGGCAAAGGGGGGGATTTTTTTAAAAAAGAGCTAAAGAGGGAGGAAAAAAAGAGGCGTATGTGACAGAAAAAGAAGAGGAATTACACTAATCTGGGAAGGAGGGAGGAACAGAGCATTAGAGGCAAAAGAGTGCTCTGCAATGTGGGAAGAAGGGGAGAAAACGACGAAAAGCTTGAGAAAGCTCTGAATGCAGACTGAGTGCTGAAGCCTTTCGCAAGAGAGAGGATTGGAGGAGAAACAGAGAAGATGACGGAGGGAGATAGCTCTACTGGTGATGAAGTACAGAGCAGACGGGGGGGGGGGGGGGGAGATCTAAAATTCTGAAAAAGATCTTGATTGAGAAGACAAAAAAGAAGGAAGGAGGAACAGAGTATTAGTGGAGAAGAAAAGTTGCCCACTGGGGTGTGCTCCTGATTGTCTTTGAGTCTCGGTCTGATGCTTTAGTACAGACGGCAGTAAGATGTGCAAAATAAAAAAGAACCACTTGCAGGTGTGAATCGAGAGTGCAAGAACCATTGTAGTGATAATTGAGACTGAGAAGTCCGATGTATTGATGTTGGTGACCATGGCAATTGTTGCGAGTGTCGAGATTGTATTAGAGAATTCGCAGATCGACAGGTTATTGGGCCTCCAGCATATCTGAAGGACAGTGTTATTGATCTCACTCCCAGTCGTTCTTTGAGTCGTCCTCATCCACACATACAATTTGGAAAAGACAGAGCGGTAGATTGTAGGTACTCTGCAGCTGATTGGAGAACAGGGAATGATTATGCGGAATGGACTGGGGAAAAATCTACACTCTCAGCAGCATCCTGTACCTGGAACAAGACTGTATACCCATGAAGCTGCTGCACGAAGTTGAAGGCCATATCGTCTCCATCGAGCTCAAGAGCGGGAAGCTCTATCAGGGATTCCTTATCGAATCTAAGGATAACTGGAATTACTAACTCGAGAACATCACTTACACTGCAAAGAATAGCAGAGTCTCGCAATTGAAGCTCTATCGGGGAGCAAAGTGAAGGAGTGAAAAAACGGTGATGTGGTTGTGGTTATTGAGGCTACAAGGGTTCCTTATGAATGCCTGAGAGAGGTATTAACTCAGTTACCGAAGCTCATTTTCATAAACTGAGTGCCCCTCGGTCGAGAAGGAGGAGAGAGCGCCTTCCTGTTCGGTCAGCGTCTTCTCGTCTTCGGCATAACCCTATAGAAATCTTTGTTGGATACTAGGAAGACATTTCACCAGACAATCCTGAGGATTTAATGCAATCGGTGCTACCCACTGCTTTCTCAAGATGTAGGAAAACCAGTGTACTGGTTGGATTTTTACCAAATTTTGGGTTGCTGCGGCGGTGATTTTGTTGTGAGTCCATTCTATTTCCTACGAAGAAGGTTCAAGGGATAATGTTAGTCGCATAAGGTGCTGTAGTTGTTCGAGCATTGTTTGATGATTGTGAGTCAGTCTATAGAAGCATTACAACAACTAAGCAGCTTTGGCCCATATGTTCTAGTATCAGATGTGGATGTATATCCAGGCTTCACAATTGTGTTGTGATTCTTTTCCATGGTGATGGCAAATTACACTTCCGAGAGTTTCTTTTGACTGCTGGACATTGTGAAATTCCGTTCATGAGCAGTCCAAAACCAATGATGCAGTATGCAGGAGTCTGGTACTACGTGTTGGCTGCTGGACATTGTGGAACATGGGGCCAGGTTTCTTGATGAAATATTTCATATTAACATTTAGTACTAAACCTCTTCAAGAAGGCTGGATGACCAACTATTTTCTGCATTCTCATGTATGTTGGAGTTTGTGACGTCCAGTATTAATCAGCTTTGCGAAACTTACAAGAGCCATGTGTAGATGCCATAATCCATTCATATTGTAATGCTGACATGAAATCTAAAGGATTAACCGACTTTTCCATGGAAGATGCTTCCCATAATCATATGTCCAAGATGTCTCTTTGCGATTTACAGTGGAATGTACTGGTTTAACAGGGCGAAAACATGCCATGTGCTTGAAATGTTACTAATACTGATGGCGAGGAAGGTGCTACGCTTGTAGAGGCAGTAGCTCTTTACGTATTACTAGAGGAAGAACCCAAAAGGATTGATGAAGACCTTGTAGTTGGGAGCTTCGCAGATCTATTGCTGCTCACAAATCCTCTCATCTTGCTTATTCGTATGATTGATCTTCTATCCTGAAATTAGTCAAGGTCCTCTGTGGTCACGACTTTGCTTTCCAAAACCCTTCGACATCTTTGGTGAACCTGACGTGAAAGCGTCGCAGAAATTTCAGGATGGGAGATACTTCAGCCTCTATTTCAGCTTCTTCTACAATTCCAGCTGTGTCTACTTCAGCTCCATCAATGACTGCTGCGTCAAGTACTTCAACGGAGGATCTAAAATAGATTTTGCAGAATATGTCCATGTATATGCAGCTCCAAAATCAGGAAACACAATTGTATATGCAGCAGCAACAACAATTGCATCAACAGCAGTTGTCTCAGCAAAGGCAACTCTATTCGGAGCAGGAGAATGCAAACAGCGCGACTAAGGCTATTGAAGCAGTTGAGAGTGAGAAGAAGCTATTTGATGGGCATAATGTTTCGACATATTTGAAGACATATGAGATCAAGATGGGGTTTTTTGGAGTTCCTGCTGGACTTATGAGTAAGTACTTCCTTCGTCTTGTCACACCTGCTTTGAGGACAAAAGTGACTGATCTTTTTATTCAAAATACACATTGGCAAGATTTTAAGAAGGCTCTAAAAGAAGAATACTTCCTTGAGGACTTTGGTATGGCTACTCGGCGGTCATTCCGAGAGTGGGTCTACATGCCAAACAAAGGTCTTGCTGCTTCGGAGTTGATTCGAGAATTCGAAGAGAGGTATAGTCAGCTTGATGCAATTGAACAAAGAGCATTGGATGTTGAAAAAGTTGAGCTTTTCTTGCAAGCTGCAGATCCTGCTCTTCAAGAAGAATTGGGTGAGCTTCTTGAAGATCGCACGAAGCCTATGGATCTTAAAACTGATTGGTAGGATGCTCAGGATGCAGTCTCGACTTTGACCAAGAGGAGGATATGGAAGACTCGCCTACAGAATGGTTCCATGACACCTACACCATCATCAGCTCCTATGCCTACTTCTATCCCTATTATTTCTTCTCCTCCTCAGCCAGTTTCTTGGCCTATGCCAGTGCCTACTGTTTCTACTCCACCTATTTCTCCTCTTCCACGACTGATGCCTACACCTTCTGCTCCAAAACCATCCGCTCCATCGGTGCCTACCTCTCTTGATGACATAATCAAAGGCATCACAGATTTGACACTTGAGTCAGTCAAAGCGGAGTTAGTGGGAAAGTTGAAGGAGCAGTTTGCTTCAACTGTGCCTACTACTTCTTCTAGTGCTCCTACTGCACCTAGGAGTGCTCCTAGTGCACCTAGGAGAGATCGGAGATGTATTTGGTGTGATAGTACGGAGCATCAACATTGCAGGGATTGTGACTCTTTCCAGGATGCAAGGAGGCAGAATTTGGTATATTGGGGGCAAGATGGTAAGATTTGGTTGACTGAGACAGGAGCTCCACTTGCTACCAACTTTGGTAAAGGTGGAATGAAGAAGTTAGTGGAGGACATGGCTGCGCGTACTTCTTATGTGACAGCTAGAGGTGATGCTTCTGCATATGGAGTACAGATTGAGAAGGGATCAGAGACTCAGTCCGCACTATGGACTTATGCTATGGAGACTGCAAACAAGGGGAAAATTCAGCAAACTGTTTTGACTAGTGTAGGCTCTAGCATCAGATCAGAGATAGGTTGGGACTCGCCTGTTGACAGGTACTCTATTTATGCTTATTTGGCTAAATCTCATGGTGCAGATGTACTTGTTGAGGAGAAACGTAAAAGGGATGAAGAAAATCCAAGTGCAGCTAAGAAGACTAGAGGGGGTGAGTTTGTTTCTCCACCTACTGCAGGACCGTCTTCAAGACCAGGGCCAGATCGACAGATGGAGGATGCTCAAAAGAGAGAAAAGAGGCAAGAGCCTAGAGAGAGAAAGCAGCCAGGATTCAGATTGATGTCCGATATTGAGACATCTACAGACATGAAGAAAATCTTTAATGATAAGATACTTGGCAGTGAGGTGACTTTCACTATTTCTGAGATTTTGGGCATCTCAAAAAGAGAGTTTCAGGAGGTCCTGAAGAGGAAAAGACATGCATTGGCTACCACTGATACACAGGGAGTTTTGATTGGAGAGTTGGATGAGGATGAGGATGAGGTTATGGTTGATAATGCTTCTGTTTTTCCGCAGGTAGAGAAGAGGGTTCAGCCTATGCATTATGCTGAAATTGATGAGCTTGTCATGATACCGCGTAGTCACTTTTCGTGGAGCCATTGGGCTAGGGCAACTACAGAGACGATGGTAAAGGTTGGAGAGAAACAGGTGCCTTATGTTGCATTGGTTGATCATGGTTCAGAGATTAATCTCATAGTTCGTGGAGTTTATGAGAGTAACAGATGGCCTATGGATGTAGAGCATGGGTGGCGTATGAGAGCTGCCAATAACAGTGCAGGTGATTTGTATGCTGCCTGTCCTAGTGTCAGGGTATCTATTGGTGATGTAGAGGAGGATTTTCATTTCTTTGTGCAGGATTCATGTTCTTATCCCATAATTCTTGGTCAGCCATTCATTACAGAGATGCGCATGGAAACAAAGGTCATGGATGATGGATCTGCTTATGCACGGATTCGCAGTAAAGATGGTATGAGAGCAGTTCAGTTTATGACTGTATGTGTGAACCATGTTAGAAACAGAGATACTCTCAGAGATGCACCCTTGCCCACTGTGAGGGATTCGGGTTTTCATTAGGTACTGCCGTTTCGCGAGACGACGGTGGTACAGAGCAGAGGAGATTGGAGTTCTCGCCTCCTGGCAGCAGTGTTTTCTCCTCCAGTTATGTTGGGGTTTTAGCAAACAGTTCAATGAGTTATCAGAAGACTTCTAGGTTGCCTAGAGCTGCCAGGCAGTATATATGCAGGAAGGAGAAAAATTTGAAAAATGCAGGAATTTTGGAGGATGATGAGCACATAGATGGGATGTATGACAGTGTGATTTGTGCAGATATGATGACAGAGATGGAAGATATGCTGAAAACTGATATGCTGAATTGCCATGGTAATGTATTAGTGCAATCCCTGGACATGTTTCATGAAATTGCAGATTTTATGTCACAGATTGAGTCAGAGGCTGAGGTAACTCAACAAAGAGTGTTGAGTGCTGAAAAAATTCAGCAAACAGAGTTTCCAGCTGATTATGATCAGCTTTCAGAGAGACAGAGGGTTGAAAATTTTCAGCCAACAGAGTTTACTGCTGAAATATTTCAGCATTCAGAGTTTGGGGCTGTTCCTATGCAGTCCATAGAGCAGAGGGCTGAGAATATTCAGCCATTGGAGTGCAGAATTGCTGATTTACAGCAAGGTTTATGTAATGCAGAAGAGCATAATGAAGCCAGGGTTGACACGAAATACAAAACTGTGGATAAGAAGGTGAAGCCGATTGCTGTACCGCTTCCATCTGACAGTGATCAGCAAATAGAGAGGGCTGCTAAATAGCAAATTTTGAGGAATCCGGAGCATATTGGTCATAAATTTTCAGCAGAGACTCTTGCTGAATTGAAAATTGGAAATGGTGATTTCTTGTTACCCATGGAGAAGCAATGCTTTCAGGAGATGCTTGAGCGTCATGGAAAGGGATTTGCTTTTTTGCCACATGAGATTGGATGTGTGAATCCTGATATTGTTGCTCCTATGGTCATTTTTACTATTCCTCATATCCCATGGAATCTCCGACCTATTCCAGTGCCTAAGGCACACTTGCCAAAGCTGATTGATTTATTGAATGAGAAAATCAGGATGGGAATCCTTGAGCCTTCATCTGCACCATACTCAAACAGGTGGTTTACAGTTCCAAAGAAGAATGGTACTCTTCGATTTATTCAGGACATGCAGCCAGTGAACAGAGTTACTATCAGGAATGTTGGTATAGGTCCAGTTGTGGACGAGTTTGCAGAGGCATTTGCTGGACGTGCCATCTATTCTTTGGGTGATTTGTATTTAGGATATGATCAGTTTCAACTGGCTTTGGAAAGCAGGGACATAACCACCATGAGAACTCCTATTGGGCTTGTCAGGATGTGTACCTTGCCTCAAGGTGCCACTAATCCTGTTGCGCATATGATGAATGCCATGCATAAGGTCCTTCGTGATTACATACCAAAGCTTACTATGCCTTTCTTGGATGATGTGCCCATTAAGGGGTGTGCAGAAGAAGAGAAGAATGAGAGCCTAAATGAGCAGGGATGCAGATACTTTGTGGCTGATCATATTTCAGCATGTGAGAAGATTTTGGCCAGGTTAGAAGAAGTGAACTTGACACTTTCAGGGCAAAAATCTGTTTTTGGAGTGAATGAGGTTGTTATTGTTGGGCATATGTGTGGATATTATGGCAGGAAACCCTCACCTGATAAGGTGAATGCTATAGGCAAGATTGCAGAGCATTGTTCTACTACTTCAGAGGTACGGAGATTCATTGGTGCTTGTGTGTTTTATATGATTTGGATACCTCATTTTGCACACATAGCAGATTGTTTGTATCAGCTGCTTCGAAAGGGGCAGAAATTCTATTGGGATGAGAGCCACACTAGAGCCATGCGGAAATTGAAGAAGTTATTGCAGAATGCTCCTACTCTCAGGAAAGCGGATTATAATTGTGATAGGCCTATTGTATTGACAGTTGACACTAGTCCAATTGGCATAGGTTGGGCTGTGGGTCAAGATGATGCAGAAGGAAATAGGTATGCTATTCAGTTTGGGGCGAAATTCCTAAACGAGAGACAGAGGAGATATCCGCAAATCAAGAGGGAGTTATTGGGAATTGTCACGGCTCTCAAATGTGACAAGGAGTACTTTATTGGAGCTTCAGTTGTGGTAGAGACAGATTGCTTGCCATTGATTGGTATGATCACGAGTTGCTCTACTCCCGATATAGCTATGTTGAGATGGATTGCATACATCAAGTCATTAAATCCGGAATTTAAACACATAGAAGTGAAGGATAATCCAGTGGCAGATATGTTGTCTAGAGCCAGATATGATGAAGAGGAGACTCTACTTGCAGAAGAGGATGATGCAGAAATTTCAGCCACTATGGTTGATCATGTTTGTCATGTCTATGATATTGTGGCTTTCACAGAAGAGCTCTATGTTGGAGATTGGTTGTAGATTGGCAGGTACCTTAGTACACTAAGCAAAAGAGATGAATGGACAGATGAAGAGTTCAAGAATATCAGAAGGAAAGCCTATGGTTATTTTCTCAAGGACGGATTTCTTTGGAAGCATCCGAAGAAAAGAGGTAGATTACCTTTGCGGGTTGTCTGCGATAGAGAGACACAGTTACAGGTGATGAGGGAGTTTCATGAGAGTCCTTGGGCTGGTCATAGAGGAGTATGGGCTACTTATGAGAAAATCAAGGAGAAATATTAGTGGAAAGGCATGTACAGAGATGTTTCTCACTTTGTTGAGACTTGCAGAGACTGCCAGATGTATTTAGTAGTGCGTCATAGAGATGAGCTTCATCCGACCTATCCGCTATGCATTCATTATAAGTGGGTAGTTGATTTGGTTACCATGCCTATGGGTCTATGGCAGATGAGATACATTGTTTTGGCTAGAGAGGATCTTACTAATCATGTTGAGGGCAGATCTTTGAGAACGAAGACCACTAGTGCAGTGTGTAAGTTCTTATTGGAGGAAATTTTCTGCAGGTATGGTTGTGTGGGTAAGATCACTGCGGATCGTGGTGAATTGGATGCAGATGAAGCTAGGGAGATTTTCTCTCAGCTAGGAATCAAGTTGGCTCTAACCACAGCATATAATCTAGAGGGAAATGGAAAGAGTGAAAGAGGGCATCCGGCGATAGTGAAACCATTAGCCAAAGCGTGCAGAGGACGGATTGGAGAATGGCCAAGACTTTTACCATTTGCTTTATGGGCTGATCGTACGACTCATAGTGTTACCACAGGGTATATGCCTGCAGAGTTGATGTATGGTCAGAAACCTGTTATGCCGATTGAGACTTGTGCTTTGACTTGGTCAGTTTTACCTTGGCAGGAGGATTTGACGAGAGAGGAGCTCTTAGTTCTTCGGATTCGACAGTTGGAGCGGAGACCTGAGGATATTCAGCTAGCTATTAGCAGGTTGAAGGTTGCTAGACTAAGGAATAAGGACAGGTTTGATAGCAAGCATCGCTTGCGGCCAAGAGCAATAGAAGAGGGAGATTGGGTATTGGTGTTTGATAGCAGCATACTGCACTTCGGAAGATGGTGAAAAGATGGTTTGGGCCGTACATAGTCAGACATGTCTTTGATAATGCAACATATGAGCTGACAGAATTGGATGGAACAGTGCTTAGAGTGCCTATTGCTGGAAAAAGAATCAAGATTTTCAAGAAAAGAGATGATGAGGATTATGCTTTGGAAGAATTTTCAAGAGAAGAGCAACGACAAGAAACTCCAATGGAAGAGACAGATGATATGACAGATAATCTTGTTGATCTACCGGAAATGCATAACGAAGAGATTGATCTGTTTGTGGATCTAGATGATAACGATCATGGGTAGTTGGCCCATCCGGAGGATGCACAGGATTAGAGGGGGTTGATGTCGTATTGCTGCGCATTCGAGGTGTGAAAACCACCCAAAAATTGTGTGTGTGATTTGATACTTTGTATATACTTAGTTGTTGTGTTTACATTTATTTTCTGCGCATGAGTATAGTGAGGAGGAGTTAGAGGCATAGTGGTGAACATGATGAGATGTTTTCAGCCTATGTTGATACATGTTGCTGCAAAAAGGTCTGGAACTATTGCTTGCCAAAATCCATCAGCACTATTGCTCGTAGACTCAGCAGAGGGGAGCCATTGACTGTAGGACGGATTCACGGTTTGAGCTCAATGACTGAGGCTGCTCCATCTGTGGCAAGACATGTTGTGGCAGGGCTGAATTACTTGATGACATTGTTCAAAGTTGCTTTCCTGTTGCTAATTGAGCTTGGAGTGTTTCCTTTGATGTGCGGGTGGTGGTTGGACATATGTACTCTAAGCCTGTGGGACGGGATTTAAGGAACACATTGAGTCAATTTCAGATTGTGGTTATTCTGTTCAGTATTTTCATGGTGACCTTTTGGTGTTGCATTGTAACAGAAACCAATTGTGTTGTTGTGGATGATAAGGATCTTATTCCATGGCAGGCGGTATGAGGAATTCAGGAGTCTTATTAAATTTGCTCCATTGAGCAATGCCTATATTGGGCTGTCTTGGAATAGGCAAAAGTAGCTTATTCTGCGCTGGACGGAAGGAAGGGAGAAGAGCTTTTTCAATGGAAAGGAAAGGAGGAGGCAAAGGGGGGGATTTTTTTAAAAAAGAGCTAAAGAGGGAGGAAAAAAAGAGGCGTATGTGACAGAAAAAGAAGAGGAATTACGCTAATCTGGGAAGGAGGGAGGAACAGAGCATTAGAGGCAAAAGAGTGCTCTGCAATGTGGGAAGAAGGGGAGAAAACGACGAAAAGCTTGAGAAAGCTCTGAATGCAGACTGAGTGCTGAAGTCTTGCACAAGAGAGAGGATTGGAGGAGAAACAGAGAAGATGACGGAGGGAGATGGCTCTACTGGTGATGAAGTACAGAGCAGACGGGGGGGGGGGGGGGAGATCTAAAATTCTGAAAAAGATCTTGATTGAGAAGACGAAAAAGAAGGAAGGAGGAACAGAGTATTAGTGGAGAAGAAAAGTTGCCCACTGGGGTGTGCTCCTGATTGTCTTTGAGTCTCGGTCTGATGCTTTAGTACAGACGGCAGTAAGATGTGCAAAATAAAAAAGAACCACCTGCAGGTGTGAATTGAGAGCAAGAACCATTGTAGTGATAATTGAGACCGAGAAGTCCGATGTATTGATGTTGGTGACCATGACAATTGTTGCGACTGTCGAGATTGTATTAGAGAATTCACAGATCGACAGGTTACTGGGCCTCCAACATATCTGAAGGACAGTGTTATTGATCTCACTCCCAGTCGTTCTCTAAGTCGTCCTCGTCCACACATACAATTTGGAAAAGACAGAGCGGCAGATTGTAGGTACTCTGCGGCTGATTGGAGAACAGGGAATGATTATGCGGAATGGTCTGGGGAAAAATCTGCACTCTTAACAGCATCCTGTACTTGGAACAAGACTGTATACCCGTGAAGCTGCTGCACGAAGTCGAAGGCCATATCGTCTCCATCGAGCTCAAGAGCGGGAAGCTCTATCAGGGATTCCTTATCGAATCTAAGGATAACTGGAATTACTAACTCGAGAACATCACTTACATTGCAAAGAATAGCAGAGTCTCGCAATTGAAGCTCTATCGGGGAGCAAAGTGAAGGAGTGAAAAAACGGTGATGTGGTTGCGGTTATTGAGGCTATAGGGGTTCCTTACGAATGCCTGAGAGAGGTATTAACTCAGTTAGCAAAGCTCATTTTCATAAACTGAGTGCCCCTCGGTCGAGAAGGAGGAGAGAGCGCCTTCCTGTTCGGTCAGCGTCTTCTCGTCTTCGGCATAACCCTATAGAAATCTTTGTTGGATACTAGGAAGACATTTCACCAGACAATCCTGAGGATTTAACGCAATCGGTGCTGCCCACTGCTTTCTCAAGATGTAGGAAAACCAGTGTACTGGTTGGATTTTTACCAAATTTTGGGTTGCTGCGGCGGTGATTTTGTTGTGAGTCCATTCCATTTCCTACGAAGAAGGTTCAAGGGATAATGTTAGTCGCATAAGGTGCTGTAGTTGTTCGAGCATTGTTTGATGATTGTGAGTCAGTCTGTAGAAGCATTACAACAACTAAGCAGCTTTGGCCCATATGTTCTAGTATCAGATGTGGATGTATATCCAGGCTTCACAATTGTGTTGTGATTCTTTTCCATGGTGATGGCAAATTACACTTCCGAGAGTTTCTTTTGACTGCTGGACATTGTGAAATTCCGTTCATGAGCAGTCCAAAATCAATGATGCAGTATGCAGGAGTCTGGTACTATGTGTTGGCTGCTGGACATTGTGGAACATGGGGCCAGGTTTCTTGATGAAATATTTCATATTAACATTTAGTACTAAACCTCTTCAAGAAGGCTGGATGACCAACTATTTTCCGCATTCTCATGTATGTTGGAGTTTGTGACGTCCAGTATTAATCAGCTTTGCGAAACTTACAAGAGCCATGTGTAGATGCCATAATCCATTCATATTGTAATGCTGACATGAAATCTAAAGGATTAACCGAATTTTCCATGGAAGATGCTTCCCATAATCATATTTCCAAGATGTCTCTTTGCGATTTACAGTGGAATGTACTGGTTTAACAGGGCGAAAACATGCCATGTGCTTGAAATGTTACTAATACTGATGGGGAGGAAGGTGCTACGCTTGTAGAGGCAGTAGCTCTTTACGTATTACTAGAGGAAGAACCCAAAAGGATTGATGAAGACCTTGTAGTTGGGAGCTTGGCAGATCTATTGCTGCTCACAAATCCTCTCATCTTGCTTATTCGTATGATTGATCTTCTATCCTGAAATTAGTCAAGGTCCTTTGTGGTCACGACTTTGCTTTCGAAAACCCTTTGACAACGGGTTAGGGAATACACATTTGGAAAAGCCTGTTTGTGCACAAGCATGTTGCTGATTTGAAAATGATGTTTGAGCACTTAAGGATCATTCACCTTTGCATGTGCATGAGATCATGGTGTCGGAATAAAAAAACCTGGATGCATAGCACCTGTTTTCAATGACAATGACCCACATTGAGTGTGGCAAGGCATCCTAAGCCGTATGATAGACGTTCGTTTCTTGGGGGATTATTTGGTGAGGAAACATGGTATATCTCCTGGAGACATTTGAAATGAAGAGTGGAGTTTGTTTGTTTGTTTTATATATTAAGCAACGCATCAAGGGGCTAATCCCTGCAATGTAGAAGAGCTGCAGTGGGGCCATAGTGTTTCTATTGAGAGGTTGCCTCCCATGTGTGTGATTATCATGGTATTTATTGCCAATGTGTATGGGTTCTCCCTCTGTGGAGTTTATAGGAAGGGAAATGTTGGACAAAACTATAAAACTATAAATGCATAGATTAGGCTTTAGGGTAGTTTGTCCTTTAGCAGCAGATAGACGCTCCTGGTCCGCGAGGCCGTGAGGGTGTGTTTGTCTGTTATGAGTATGAGGTCCGGCTAGTGCCATAGCCAGTGTTGGCCCATTTCAGGTCCCATCAGTGGTGCGTCTGCCGGGAGCTGCCAACAAGTGGTGGTTCTCGAATCTAGGGTTTTTAGGGACCAAAAAGTTGGTTTATGTCCTCTAACAAGGACCATCAAGCCGAAATACAAAAAGCAGAACGTGCTGAGAGGGCTAGACGGCGGTTGGAGATTGTAAGTCACTATTCTCCTCAAAGGAGTAGCCCGATACCCATAAGAGGCAGTGGTCTTAGTAACCCAACTGCTGTAAATAGTCGTTTAGGTACAGGAGGAAGCGCAAGTCCTTCCTCTCTTCCACCAAGTCAACCCACTTCAAGTGGGGGTGTGATCCCATGAGTTCAAACTCCTATTGTCATTCCGATTGTCGTCATGGCACAACCCATTGCAATTCCTATAGGGACGCTGGATCTGCTAGATTTAGGAGTTCCTTTGCCCATTTTTAATGGGTTAGCTGAAGAAGATGCGGAGTTTCACATTTGTGACTTCCAAAGACTAATGTTTAATTACCGTATCCAAGATGAGGGATATCTTATAATCTTCTTTAACATGACATTAAAAGGAAGGGTTGCGGTATGGTATCATAGCATAGAGACTAGAACCATAACCACAATTGACCAATTTTATGCAGCTTTCCGAGGAGAATATGCCCCTGAAAGAGGTGGCCAATACTGGTTGCATGTTTTGAATGTAATACGCCAAGACCCCCATGAGATGTGAAAGCCTATGCCAAGAAGCTTAAGGAAGTGTTTCCTAAGTTACAAACTTACATCCCTATTCCGCCGGCTGTCCAATTGCAATACTTCTTGCATGGATTAGATTTCAATATTCAAGTACAATTGATCAGTGTGGCTTTGGCTGATATAGACACCGCCATTGTGTGGGCAGAAGGAGTAGAAGCACGAATACAAACGGCCTACTCCTCTCAAATAAATCTTAATGTGGGTTTAGTACCTGGAGGCAATTTACCATTGATAAATGGAAGTCAAGGGATGCCTATGAATAACCCTAATGGGAGAGGAAGCATGGTTCAAAATGTACCTTTGCTGCTAGCTCCTCCCAGTGTGACTATGTCTATGGTTAGTCAGTTGTTGGCTCCACCAAATGTTGGAGGCCAAGTTTCGAGCCCTAATGTTGTTCCTGTGAGTCAACAACCAATGCCCAATCAAATTGTTAGGCCAATGGAACGACGGATAGATGATCAAGGCTATGAGTTGAGTGCCTCTAATGTCCTTGGCGAAGTTAAGGATATGATGAAACACTACACCGACATGATTTCTGAACAATATTGGCAAATAGCTGTTGATGTCAATTACTTGAAGAAGCAGCAGAATCTGATAGGGAGTCGATGCCCTGAAGAGGGTGGTCCCTCAAGATTTAGTTGTAAGTGGTGTGGCGGACAACATTTCCCTAGAAACTGTCCAAATGTTAAATGTGATATTTGTGGGAAGTCGGGCCACTTAGCCGCTACCTGTTGGAGTAAGATTAGTTCCCTCCAACAAGGGAGTAAACAGCCAGGTCCAGTTAATCATAGAGTGCAAGGTAGTAACCTCCAGCAAAATGATGGACCAAGACAAATACTGCAAAGGGGAAAGACCACTATAGAAGAGTTGCCACAAGGCAATGGAGTGAGCCTCATTGAGGCTGTACGCGTCAATGACGCTGAAACCTCTAACCTACGAGCCGTGACGAGAGGCCAAAAGGCTAAAGAGGGTGATAAAGATAATGCAAAACCGGTCGAGGGAACCCTAAGCAAGGGGATAAGGGGACACAAATCCTGAATCCTGGCGTGGAAGGTGGACCTCTAAGGCCTGTTGACAAAAAAGTCGATCCTAAGAAGGATGAGGAAGTGCCAAGAAAGAAGGCAAGAGCTAAAAAAGAAGCACCAAAGCCAATCCCAAGACCAAAAGAAAGAATGGTTTGGTGAGAAAAGAGAGCTTTGGCTACCTATCATGATTTTGATTTAGCAAGTTCTCTTTGCAAAGTCAAACCAGATGTAAACCTCTTACAGTTGATTAAATTATCTCCAGGAGTATGCAAGGAATTCAAGAAGATCCTGTGTATTAGGTATATTGTAGAACCTTTGGGCATAGCACCAGTAGGGGAAGATTGGTTTGATCACGCTGAAAAGAATTGCCCTAGGGTTCCAGCATACGTGGATGGAATATTAGTGGAGCATGCTATCGTAGACACTGGGTCCTCTGTCAATATCATGAGTTCAGAGTTGATGGAGAGGTTGGGTCTAGGCATCCAAAAAGATAGCTCCACCCTTCTTAGAATGGCTAATGATAGTCTAAGGCAACCAGAAGGTTGCGTTACTAAGGTCCATGTTACATTTTCAAGTGTAGAATGCTTCTTGGACTTTAGGGTGATAAGATTTGGAGGACGTCCTAGCTATCAAGTCTTGCTAGGTAGGCCTTGGATCTTACGAACAGATTGTCAAGTCGATATACTCACCGGTCGAGTGGTTCTAGGTAGAGGTTCTAATCGAGTAATAGTCGATGCTTACCCTGAGTCGCCTTAGAGTGAGAGAGCTTCTTTATCCTCTACTGAATTAGAAACAGTAGATGATCCATATGGTAGTGAGACGTCATCCAGTGATGAATCTAAAGAGGGGTCCACTACAGAGGATATTTATCGGATAACTCTAAATGAGCCGATAGAGCCACAAGATAGGATAAGAGATGCAGATGTGATTGAGTTGGACCTTGGTACGCCGAATGATTCGCGGCCAATTAAATTAGGTTCCATGCTCAGTTCAGCAGAAAGACTATGTGTCCTTGATTCAAGAATTCTACGACATCTTTGCTTGGAGTTATGATGAGCTGAGAGGCATTCCTCCCAGCCTGGCTCTTCATACTATTCCTGTAAAGGAAGGCAGTCGTCCTGTGCATCAAAAAGTAAGGCGTATGCCTTTTGAATTGAGGGACGGGCTGTTTGAGGAGTTACAGAAGCTACGAAAAGCTGGTTTAATTTTCCATGTACAGCACACAGAATGGTGTTCACTAGTTGTTATCAGGAATAAGAAAAACAACCAGATCCAACTATGTGTAGATTTTAGAGAGCTGAATAAGCAGACAGTTAATGACTACTACCCGTTTCCATTTATTGACCAGATTTTGGATCAATTAGCGGGTAGGGAAATATATTCATTCATGGATTGCTTTACAGGATACAACCAGATGGCAATTGCAGAAGAGGACAAGTTGAAAATGACTTTTATTACTGTCTTTAGTACTTTTGCGTACCATGTGATGGCCTTTGGTTTGTGTAATGCACCTGGATCATGGCAATGAACAGCAGACAAGACCTTTGGTGACATCTCCCCAGATGAGTTGAAAGTATTTATCGATGACCTAGGGGCAGCCACTTTAAGGGAAAGGATATTGATTATCTTAAGAAAGTGCTTTGAGCACTGTAGACAATTTTGTATTGCTCTTAACCCATGGAAGTGTGTCTTTGGAGTGCCTTATGGGCTATTACTGGGCCACGTGGTTAGTTCAATAGGGATCGCAACTGACCCTGAAAAGATTAAGGTTATAGTCGCTATGAGTCCAGCATGCACTCTAAAAGAGGTACATAGCTTTCTGTCGTCGATAGGGTACTATCAAAGGTTTATAAATGCCTTGGCAGAAAGGACGTTGCCACTAACGAACTTATTATCCTTTAGCTGTCTATTTGTATGGAGCGACCCTTGTAAGGTAGCTTTCGAGGATGTGAAACAGGAGCTAGTAAAAGCACCAGTTTTAAAAGCACCTTAAAGAGGCGAGGTATTCTACATATTTTCAGCAGCCACCATGCATAATATCAGCTACTGTTTAGCCCAAATTTTGGAGGAAAAGTGGTATCATTCGATAGCTTTTGCTAGTCGAAAATTGGGCATCTAAAAAATTAACTACACCCACATGGAGAAGTTGTGTCTTGCGATGGTCTTTGGGACTAAAAATTTCAGGCACTACATCCTCTATGAGAAGGTAGTGTTCTATACGAAGGCAGAAGGGCTTAGATTGCTTATGAACAAGCTACAACCGCCTGATCGTCTAGCAAAGTGGTTAATCACTTTGCAGGAGTTCAATTATTATGAGATTAAGAGTAAGCCACCGAGGTTGTAGGGTATTGTGGAATGCCTTGTGGATTTCGGGGAGCCAAAAGAGACTTTGGCTGAAGGAAGTGATATTGAAGAAATGTTTAAAATTGATACAGCTTCTATCCCATCTTGGTATGCTACTATCATGCATTATCCATCAATAGGAGAGACTGGAGCTGGTTTGTCAAAATCTGAAAAGAGGAAAATCAGACAACAGGCTTTGAAGTTTTCCTTGATTGCAGGAATACTATATCGGCAGGGTGTTGATGATATCTATTGCCGATGTGTGATGCCTGACGAGGTTCCTTTCATCTTGAAAAAGTGCCATGACTCTGCATGTGAAGGGCACTTCGCTGGATGGTTGACGGCATAGAAAGCTTTAAGAGCTGGGTATTGGTGGCCGTCCATCTTTCAAGATTCCTTTGAGTATGTTAAGAGATGTGATACGTGTCAAAGACATGACAGCAGAGAGAATAGGAAACGCCCACTTACGCCTATCATGGCTATCCCTCCATTTGAGAAGTGGGGCATTGACTTTGTGGGTCCTATCACCCCATCGTCTACTACCCAGAAGAGGTACATTATAGTAGCAACTAATTATTTTACAAAATGGTCAGAAGCACGGGCGATGAGGCAGGACAATGCAAAAGAGACTGCAAGTTTTCTTTTAGAGCAGATTATCTACTATTTCGGTCCACCAAAGGAACTAGTGTCGGACTGTGGAACCCACTTTTTGAATAAAGTGATCAAAAGCCTGACTGAAGCTTGGAAAATCAAGCACAATAAAATGGCCCCCTATAATCTGCAAGCCAATGTGCAAGTCGTAAGTACTAATAAGCAGCTTGTGGATATCTTGTCCAAAATAGTTTATGAGAAGAAATGAGACTGGGACAAGAAGTTGTATGTGGCAGTATGGGCGTACAATACAACGTTCAAGCGAGCTACTGGCCATACTCCATTTAAATTAGTTTATGAGAAAGAGTGTGTATTATCCCTCGAAATCGAGTTGCCAACCATACGGTTTGCAATTAACCACTCTTTGGGAGATGAGGATTCACTCTTTGAACGTTTCACGACCATAGCCCATCTGGATGAATTGAAATTGCAGAGCTTATTACATTAGGAGGTAGCTAAACGTCAGATGAAGCAATTGCATGAACTTAAAGCAAAGAAGTATACCTTTAAAAAAGGGCAATTATTTCTGTACTACGATGCGCGTAGAGAGCTGTTTCTAGGGAAGCTGGAACCTAGATGGGATGGCCCCTACAAGATTGTCATGATAGGAAAAAATAGGTCTACGACTCTACTAGCTGAATTGTAGGGAGTATAATTTAAAAATAAGGTTAATCTTAATAAGATTAAACCTTATTATTTCTAAGTATGCTAATACAGGAAAAATGCATTGCAGGTCCATGCTAGGGCTGATTTGAGACCTGCAAAAGAGCTTAAAGCTAGTTGATGGGGCAGTTAATTTCTTATTTGGAGCACCCATATCTGGAGCAGAGATACCATCAGGGGAAACTTATCTGGTGGAACAGAGAATACAAAGTGATTGAGCAAGAAGACGGAACCTTTATGTGGGAGATCAAAGTCTTCTGCCATCATTGCTTACGACTATTGACAAGTATCCCTATTGAGTTAATGAAGAAGGTGGGATGGAGCCGTTAGTTCATCCTCTAAACATGTTAAATTTTGACTATCATAAATACGAACAGAGGAGTTCGTGATGGCAGGCTATGTAAACCCATTATGGATGTACACATTATATTTTGACGGAGCATCTAGGGGCCCTAATAAAAAATGGAGTGTTGGAGTAGTAATCCGAGATCCCGATGTAGAGTTACGATGAAGTTGGCTGCTTATCTTGGGGTAGGATTCACTAACAATATGGCGGAGTATAAAGCCTTGATTATGGGACTGCATATTGCCAAACAAGGTGGTATTCGGTGATTGTTAGTAAAAGGGGATTCCCAGTTGATCTTGAATCAGCTAGATGGGACATACACAGTGCGGAATCCCATCCTTTGTATGTATCATCGAACTGCGATGACCCTACTTGAGGAGTTTGAGAGAGTGTCTTTTCAGTTGATTCCACGTTACTGGAATCAGTTTGCGGATTCATTGGCAAATCTTGCTTATGAAGAAGACCTTTTCTTTAACTGTGGTCCTAGTTTGGATATTGCTATCAATAATGAGACAGGACCCTATCGCTTGTGGGGAATGTTATCAGAGCATGCAATATATGGCAGGCGATGGTTGATATGGGTGATGCAAAGAGTAGTCGAGACCAATCTACCGTTGTTATCCTCGACCCATAGGCTAATTAGACAACATGTTATGCATACGCCTCTTACTATATATGTAGAAGGGATGGGTCACAATCTTATGCATTTAGTTTAGGGCTACGAGCCCTATTTTTCCTCCTTGGAAAGGAGTATATTAATCTGTACTATTTCGGGGAGGGATATGTAGGTGCTATTGTGTTTGATCTCATTAGGCCAAGAGGGCCAGTGCTGCGAGGTTTTAAATGTTTTATTTCATTAGGCCAAGACGGCCAGTTGTCTATTTAGTATAGGTACGGTTAATGGTTTCTTGTTTTAGTTCTGTGCTAGACAGGTTCAAAGAAGAGCTTGGAAGGAGCCTTTGTCGCGTGGGAGCTTCTTGTGGCCCTATCTAGGTGATATCTCTCCTTTATGAGTACCGTGTTTTTATGTTTTATGTGTCTGTGTACTTGTAGGGGATTTTCTTTTCTTATTGGGGACCGGCGTCCAAGGCATGAAGTCCCAAGTTTAGGTTAGGTATGTCCGAGGGAGGTTTGAGTAGTCGTTGCCTCCTATAAAGTCATTGCCAAGCATCAAAAGACGTGTTTTAGAAGGCAGTTCTAGTGACCTTGTTCTGCTAGCCTGCTAGGTAGCCGTTCTAGAAGTTCTTGTTAAGTTGTGAGGCGGTTAGAGCAGCCTGCCGGAAGAAAAATAATGATGATAGAAAGAGGAAAAACCCTGAATATCTCAAAGAAAATAAATATATACAAAGATGTGTAAAAAGGGGTTCTAACCCCCTATAAAAATAGAAAGAAAAGAAAGGAAAATTTATAAGTAGTTGATCATCGCCTTGCGAAGGCTTGGTAGGTTCCTGGGGACGAGTTAGACCCGGGGCCGATGCCTTGTCTTCCTGGGGGTGGCATCTTGCTGGAAGAGAAGAAAGTAAGGAAGGTTGGAGCGAAAATAAAAGTGAGCGTCAGAAAAGGATTAAGTGTCTCCTCGCGAGGGCTTGGTAGGTTCTCGGGTACCAAGACAGGACTTGAGGCCGATGCCCTATTCTCCTTGGGTCACTACACTCAGCTCCCTCCTTTTTACATGCCCGAGTATGGGAAAATAAAGATCTAAAAGAAGAAATGTGTTAAAAGGAAATACTTCTTGATCAGGCTATAGGAGTTCTCACCTAGTAGGAGCTCCTAGTTGTGTTGTTCTTAGTTAGGTAGGTAGTTTAGACCACCACTTAGGGCAACCTCTTTCATAGTTCTTTTTAGTTTGGTCATGTTGGAGCAGTCGGTTAGTGACTAGCTTCGGACCTTTTATTAGATTATGCTAGGCCTACTCCTTCTGGCTTTCATGCCTTGGTTTTGTTAGGGGGTAGGGTGAGCATTGTGCTGTGGTTTAATATGTATCTTTTTTGTATCAACTTGATGCTTCTTTTGGTTGTTTTGTGCAGATTTGTTGTGGGATTCGACGGATTGAGTCGCCCTATCCTGTGGTCGCCAATGAGAGCGGAGTTTTGAGCTCGGGATGTGCCTAAAATTTGCCAAAAAATCCAGAATTTAGGGGAAAAATATTTAACATCGAAGGCGGCGGTTGCAGCTAGGACGATTTTAAGCACCAAGTGAAAGACGACTTTTAAAAGGCACCCGAGAGACACTTGTGGATTTTTGATAATTTTTGCGACTACCGTATGGGATGTTAGGAGCTGCCAGTCAGTGCGGGATGTTAAGCTAGACGCCCAGGATTTTTCAGAGCTCGAATCGGAGCCAGGACGCGGAAATGGCCACAAAATGGGCAAGGTATGAAGAGGTGGACCAAACCTTGGCCAAAAGGGGGGGTGCCCTTTGGGGGATTTTAACCCCCCTTCAAATTTTGATCAAAAGAAGATGAAAAAACATGGAGAGAGATGGAAGAAGCATGAGCAGCATGGCGGCCGTTTTTTGCGGCCTCATCCATGAGGATGGTGATTCCTGGCTGAATGCAACCCATCTAATTGACAATGCTCGGCATCTTCTCCCTCTTGGCTGATGCTATTGCCGGTCTTCACACGAGGAATGGCTGTGTGGGTGAAGAGAACAGTTTCTAGTATTTCTCTCTCCTCCCTCTCTCTCTTCCCTCTAGGCTATTCATGTGTACCATCTTGATGAGGAACTGGGGAAGGAGAATGAAGGAAATGGTGATGAAGATTGGTGGAGATGCTGAAGATTGAAGTACAACATTGGATTGAGAGAAATGGAGGCTCTGTTTGCTGGTTATGCATTCATTCAAAGTATCGCGGGTTACGTAAAAATACGGTATGACCATTTTTATGAAGAAAATGAAGGGTTTTTGATAGTTTATGGTGATAATTATGTTCTTATTGGATGAAAATTTATTTGTGGGCTGTTTGCATTATGATTAATTGTTGTTTATCAGAAAATCTTGGTTTTGCAATGATTTACATGCTTTATTTAATTCTCGTAAGTCCGAAATGCGGTTTTTAAGTGGCAAAATAGTAGTTTTTCTGTTTTGGGTGGGGGAAAAGTGTTTCCATGGGGAGAATATGGAAGATAAATTGAATGTTAGTATGCTGAAGTGATTGGAATAAGAAAAACCAGAAAATAGCATATTTTATTGCCAAATAAATTAAGAAAATGAAAAAAATAAAGGAAAAAATAGAAATACGTCTTGGAAAAATAAGAAAAAATATAAGAATTGTTTGTGGATGTGTGGTAGTGGTAAAGCATGAGGTTTAGCCTCAGTTTGCCCTACCTCTTTGTTAAATTTTGTGATTTATTGCTTTTTCTACATCAAAACATGACAAAATGAACCTCAACACCTATGCAATGAAAGCAATACCTAAACGTAGGGGTTGGGATGTTTGAATGGTGTGATTTGTGTGCTGATTGTTGATGATTTTCTGATACATACCATGTCATAGAGTCCGTGTTATTTTTATTAAGAGGATAGTAGCACGAGCATTGTCTCAGTGCTATCCTTTCATCGTTGCAACGGGTTAGGGAATAAGCATTTGGAAAAGCCTATTTGTGCACAAGCACGTTGCTTATTTCAAAATGATGTTTGAGCACTTAAAGATCATGCACCTTTGCATGTGCATGAGATCATGGTGTCTGAATAAAAAAACCTGGATGCATAGCACCTGTTTTCAATGACAATGATCCACGTTGAGTGTGGCAAGGCATCCTAAGCTATAGGATAGATGTTTGTTTCTTGGGGGATTATTTGGTGAGGAAACATGATATATCTCCTGGAGACGTTTGAAATGAAGAGTGGAGTTTGTTCTTTTGTTTTATATGTTGAGCAGCGCATCAAGGGGCCAATTCCTACGATGTAGGAGAGTTGTAGTGGGGCCGCGGTGTTTCTACCGAGAGGTTGCCTCCCATGTGTGTGATTATAGTGGTATTTATTGCCAATGTGTATGGGTTCTCCCTCTATGGAGTTTATAGGAAGGGAAATATTGGACTACAAAACTATAAAACTATAAACGTATAGATTAGGCTTTAGGGCAGTTTGTCCTTTAGCAGGAGATAGACGCTCCTGGTCCATGAGGCCGTGAGGGTGTGTTTGTCTGTTATGAGTATGAGGTCCGGCTAGTGCCATAGCCAGTGCCGGCCCATTTCAGGTCCCATCATTGAGAGAGACATGGATTATCCCTCTTTCTATTTCAACTGCCATTGAGGTATCAGGGGTCCTTCCTCTTTTGCCTCTTCAATGAGGGTTACCACAACGGCCATCCCACTTCCTCTTGCCTCTCTATTTTGGCCACAAATTTGTGTTTGTCAAGATGGTTGGTTTTGGGAGAATGTGTATGAAGTGGAATCATCTATATAATGTGCATTGGTTTTGGCCATGAGATAATCTATATAACATGCATTCAAAGGGTTGGATTATGACCAACTATAAAATGATGGTTAATTTTGGCCACGGAATCATCTATATAATGTGCGTTCAAAGGGTATTAAGAAATACCCTTTCTTCACATGCTATAAGGCTTTAAAATGACCCCTTTTAATTTACTGAACTTATGGATTTTTTTCAAATTGTAATAAAAAAACATATTTTATAAATATAATGTTGTAAATTTGACTAAATATAGTACCCTTTCTTTTGAACTCACGTGGTATCTTACATGTTCTATAAGGTGGACTCCTCGAGAAACGACACTGATTGGATTCTAAGATGACACTCTAGGATAGTCAATGTTTTTTCTTTTTCTAGATTATCCTAATCTAACATTTGACTTTGTGTCGAAGCCTCTTGGCTAAATGAGACTACCTTGCCATAGGAAAGATCCTTCATGGATCTAACCACTCACTTTCCTTGAAGAGTTTTTGTAGTTTTCAAATAAATATAGCACAACTTAAGTAGAAATATAGAAACCCAATTCATTAATTAATCCTTTTAAATAGTATTCATTCATGTAATTTAGGAACAAACACAAATATAAGAAAAACAATCATGTTGTAAGTCAATGATTTATTCCATTTTTGTTATGACTGTCTTTTTACAAGTAATTGTCCCAATAATCAAAACTTTTCTTAAAGGCTAAAATAAACTACCAGCTAGTCTATCCTTGGCCTAGTTTTCGAGGAGATCCACTCGGGCTATAAGTGGTAAGTTAGTTCTAGCACCCCAAGAAATTACAACTAGAGCCCCTTAGCTCCTTGGTCCCTCTTAGTCTACAGCAAGTCCCTAGGAGAGACCTCTCACATCCCATGTTAGTCCTAGCAATCCAGAGTAGTTATTTAGCTCCTTTGGTATAGAGCTAGTGCAAGCATAATTGGGGAGGCCTAGTTCACTCAATTATCAGTTCAACATGGATTTAGGTATTCTTTTTAAAAATCGATAAGCATTTGAAACATTATTTTTTATGCATTAAGTAGTATGATAAGCGATTTTGTGTGTAAGTACCCAATTAGGCCATAAGTTTACAAGCATAGATTCCACGGGTTTAAGTCATGATTTTGGGTCTCTTGGGTTATCTCACTTTAGGCAACAATGGTGCATCTATTCGAGCATTGAGGGTTTCCCTAGAAGATCGAATACATTATCCTTATGTTTTAACTTTAGTGAGGTACATGTTCAATATTCGTCCAAGTGATTCTAGGCTAATATATTTAGCAAGGTACTTGTTTAACATCCATCCTAGTGATTTTGGGCTAAATATATCTTTGTTAATGTCATTTATGAGATAGCTAGGCTATAGATTCAAACTTCTCACAATGAATTCTCTAAACCCATCATTCATCACTAGTGTAAACCATTCAAATAGTTTACACATTCCTATACGAGGACTAGATGTAATCACACGAGGGTGATTCCTAATTGAATTTCCTCCTAAGAATTTGTAGTCTATTATCCTTCTACTTGAAATCTTAGGTATCCATAAGGATCTTGGACTGTCTAATAGATGTGATCTAGATGACCCGAAAATAATAGTCTTTCCCAATAAAGCCGATATAATCATTTTTATCTAGAATCTTCTATAGTTATTTTAGCAAGATTTCTTTCAAATATGAAGAATCAACCTAGAGTTAGGGTTGTAAGACGAGGATGACACACTCATGCATGCTTTTTATGGGTAGTAGACCCTTCACAAAGCTAGAGAAGCTATTAGAAGATGACATTACAGAGTACATCATAAAGACTAAATGGAAATATGTGCAAGATGTTGTATCTAAACTAGTGAAGAGATAGAGAAGAAGAGAGCTATTAGCCATGACTAGGTCTAGAGCATGTATGGTTGGAATAGAAGGGATGCAAAGAATAGGGAGAGAAAGAGAGTCAATAAATTCTATGAATCAAATTAAAGGAAACTCTAATAAGTTCTTTGAACAAGATTCCATGCAATACATTGTAACTCTCAATAAACTCTTCTCAATACAATTTAAAAAACTTATTCTCAAGCTAAGAAAATTTGCATAAAAGTTGATGTCTTAGACAAAACTCTTCCTGAGACAATAGCATAGACTCTTATCTCAGACCAAAAGGAGCTTATATCAATAATACAAAATTCTTTGTTTAGAACAATGCTTCTAGATCGCTCTAAACAGCCTCGATGATGCATATAGCCACTTGGATAATACTATTTAACCCAAAAACTCTTGAATTCTCAAATTAAAAACCTTTCTTTAGTAGATGTTTAGCAATACAAACATGTCTTGAAATTATATTTGCCTGGGCAAGCCTTTTGGAAAGAAAGCACCCGTATCTCATGCACACATCGGTTGCCGTATGTACGTGTAGTGAGCTTCAGAAGGTCCCCAAGAACAAAAGAACTCTACTTTTTGCACACAAATCAATGAAAAAAACTTGCACGACATGAACAAAAGACCAATTGGGTGCAATCTCCCCCCATGCCTTGTGTGAGCGCTCCACAAAGCATGTATTTAATATATTATTCATCTTCAAGCTCAAATAATAGCCCAAATTACAAAATAGCATGCTTTAGCTTCTGAGTTTGCTTTTGTGCCAATAAAAAATTAAAGCTAATGGGCACCCAAGAAGTTATGCGGTACCCAAATACAATTTCCAATACAAGTATTTAAATCGTACGCCCATGTGCATACAAAAATAATAAATAAATATCAAGCGCTTTGATAAATAAGCGTGACAAAATATAGGCGCCATGCCTAAGATACGTGCCCATCAAAAATTGATGATAAATTTGAATACACGCTATCCTCCAATGCTTCACACTGCCACTACTGCTTACTCTACACATCAACTGAAGCATTCACAATTGTTAGAAAAATAATACAATTAAACTGACAAAAGTGAATACCTTAGCAGTCTTCAGCTACATAAATAAATTAGTTAGAAATCAATCCTAACCTTAATTTATTATGAGTGCACACTCTAAACTCATAAACGCTTATTAATTTAAATATGTATTTTGCGGAGTCACCCGCTATGGAATCACCCATGTACACATAAAATTAACAAAATGCCCGAAAAAGATAGGCGTCCCCATCGACTTCTTGCACAAAGAATCCACTTTGTGTATGAGCCCCGGTAATAAAATTTTACGGAATCCATCGCAAAACCTCACGGAATCTACCGTGGCACGGAATCCACCGTGGAATTTGCCTCCTGGCATCATACCTTCGGGGTGGGATAGCAATTGTCCTCAATTGCTATTAGCTCAATGTGGAGCTAACAGAGTGGGGAAAGCATTTAAGTCTCTAGCGTGCATCCATTGGGCCTCTTCAACAGGATGGTTTTTAAACTTTACCAAATATATAGAATATCTATGGCCAGTTCTAGTGGTCATAAAGTCAGTATCTATAATAGTTTCAGGCTCAAGGATTTTAGTTTCATCATCTAGCAAAGGAGGGGTTTTCATAAACAGGGTGTACAGGTAATTGGCCTCTAAAAGATCGTAATAAACGGATATGGAAGGTGTTGTGAATTTTCCAATGTTGTGGTAGTTCTAGTTTAAATGCATTGTCATTGATTTTGTGTATGATCTTGAATGGTCCATAAAATCTAGGTGCTAATTTCACAACTAGGTGTTTATCTACACTTTGTAATCTTCGTTTTTCTATTCATAACCAAACATAATCATCAACTTTAAAATTCATAGCCTGTCTTTTCTTATTTGCTTGTTTTGTGTATGTTTGCTGGGCTTTGGCAATCATATCTTTAACTTCATCAAAAATAGTGGCATGCATGTTAGCAATATCATCAGCAGTTTGAATTTTGTTTGATAATGATGCAACAGGTGTAGGCAATCGATATCCATAAATAACTTCAAATGGTGCTTTCTTGGTAGCTGTATGTGGTGTATTATTATATGAAAATTGAAGCAAATGTAGATGTGTATCCCATGTGTGTAGTTTTAAAATGGTGTAAGCACGCAAAAGATCTAAAATAGTACTGTTAGTAGCTTCTGTTTGACCGTTTGTTTCAAGATGAAATGCAGATGAAAAATCAATCTTTGTTCCTAAGTTAGCAAACAAAGCAATCCAAAAATTATTACAAAATCTAGAATCATGATCAGAAATAATAACTTTTGGTAAACCATGGTTAGTGAAAACAATTTTCAAAAACATTTGAACAGCTTGAGATGCAGTTAAAGTTTTCTTGCATGGAATAAAATATGCTTGTTTGCTAAACCTGTCTACAGCAGTCCAAATCATATCATGGTTAGCTTTAGTATTAGGTAAACCAGTGATAAAATCCATTGAAATCTGTTCCCATGGTCATGATGGAATAGATAATGGCATTAGTAAACCATATTGTTTACCATGATGTCTTTTAACTCCTTGACAAACTAAGCATTTAGATACAAAATTAGATACATCAGTGTCCATATGTAGCCAATAAAAATATTCAGTCAATGTACGCAAAGTAGATATAATTCCTCTATGACCTTGATATGGAGGACAATGAATTTCATGCAAAACAAATGATCGAAATGGAACTGTCACACATAACCTTTTTTCATAAAACATGAATCCATTATTGTAAGACAATGAATCAATAGGAATCCAATTATTTGCAACTAGTTTATTCTAATCAGCTTGAAAAGTAGGATCCTGATGATGATAAGTATCTTTCATAGGAATAAGAGAATCAAATGATATGACAGAAATATTATGAATTGTCGGTCTTCTACTCAAAGCGTCAGCTACAACATTCTCTTTTCCAGGTTGATATTGTATAAGGGGATGAAAACTTTGAATAAAAGCAGCCCATTTAATGTGTCGGTCAGATATTTGTGGTTGACTAAGGAGATGTCTAATGCTTTGTTGGTCAGTTTTGATCATAAATTCAGATACCATTAAATAATGTTTCCATTGACGTAAGGCTTGTACTACAACTAGCAATTCTTTGTCATAGGTAGAATATTTAAGTTTAGATGGTTTGAGTTTACAGCTAGAGTAGGCTATGGAATGAGAATCTTGCATAAGGACGGCTCCTATTCCAGATCCACTAGCGTTAGTAACTACTAAGAAGAATGATCTATTGAAATCAGGTAATTGTAATACAGGAGCATGAGTTAAAGCATGTTTCAATAAATCAAAGGATTTTTGTTGATTGTCAGACTAGTTATACACAATACCCTTCTTTAAAAGTTTAGTCAAAGGTAATGCAAGTAATGAGAAATTCCTCACAAACTTTCTGTAAAAACTAGCAAGACCTAGAAAAGAACATAATTCATGCACATTTTTGGATATGGGCCAATTTAAAATTGCTTCTATCTTTTTAGGGTCGACTTTAATACCTTTTGATGAAATAATATGTCCTAGATATTCAATTTCTGTTTGGAAGAATTCACTCTTTTCTAGGTTATCATATAATTGATTGTCTTTTAACAACTTAAAAACTAAAGACAAATGTTCATAATGCTCATTCTCATTTTTATTGAATACTAATATATCATTAAAGAATACTATGACACAATGCTGATGTTTCAAGAATATGCGATTCATCATACGACTAAATGTGGCTGGTACATTGGTTAAACCGAAAGGCATAACTAGAAATTCATAGTGTCCAAATTGTATTCTAAATGCACTTTTGAATATATCATATTTGTCCAATGTTACTTGATGATAACCAGATTTAAGATCTATCTTACTGAATATGGCAGATCCTTGTAGCTTATCCATAAGATCATCTATCCTAGGAATCGGATATCTATTCTTAACAGTAATTTTACTTAGGACATGATAATCAATGCACATGCAATAAGTATTATTTTTCTTCTTCACTAATAAGACAGGTGCACCAAATGGAGAACTACTAGGTCTAATTAATCCTCTGTTAAGCAATTTTTCTATTTGATTTTAAATTTCTTTCTGTTCAATTTGGTTATGTCTATATAGTGCTTTATATGGTAGTTGTGTTCTAGGAATTAATTCTATTTTATGATCTTCAAGATGTGAAGGTGGTAATCCAGGTGGTAAATCAACAGCAAAACAATCTTGAAATTGGGCAAGAAATTGTGTATGCATAGGATGCATTTGTTTTTCTTTAGCTTGAATTTCATTCACCCATATTAAATAAGATTTGCTACTTTTACGTAATGCACGTTTAGCCTGAGTATGAGTAAGCAGTGGAAAATTATTGGAAGCGTGCATACCATGCAATGTGATTTGTTTTCCTTGAAAATAAATTTTAATTGAATGCGTAGAATAATCTATGTTAGGATTGTATTGATGATGCCATGGCATTCCTAAGATAATGTCACTAGACTGCAAAGGTACAACTAGGAAATTTCTTCGTTCAGTATATTCACCAATTTTAATTTCTAAATTATGCACGTCTTGTGTTCCATTATATCTTGTTCCTAGGAATGCAGCCTTGATGCGATAATGTGTAGAAATAGTTTGTAAATTCAATTCTTTGACTAACTTTACACAAATAAAGTCATGTGTGCTCCCATCATCATGTAAAATAGTATTTTCTTTACCATGCACAAAACATTTCATTGTTAACAAAGAATGGGGAGTTGGCATACCTGGCAAAGTATCCGAAGTAGTACCAATGTCGTCATCATCTTCCGTAAAGTCCGGCATTTCCTCACGTTCTTCTTCTTCTATTGCGCCCAAATAATTGATATGGACAGGTGGCTTTTTGGTTTGGAAATTGGCTGCTAGATGTCCAGGTCGATGACATTTGTAACAAACTATGGGTTTGGCTTTAGATACATTATTGGTAATGGCAGGAAGTTTAGGAATGTTGGGATTTAACTGTGAAGATGGCTTAGGGTTTGGATTGGTGTTTGATGGCAAGGCAGGTGGTCGTATCCAAGGTTTACGGAATGAAGATGGAAGAAAACGACTTTGATTGAATATTCTAAAATTTGAATTGAATTGTTTGGAACCATAGCTACCATTAGTTGGGAATTGTTGTGGTCGCTTGTCTCTTCCGCGAATCTTGTCTTCAGTGTCATGAGCCAAGGAAATTGCATCTTCAAGGGTTGTTGGCTTGAACGTATTGACTTTCGCATAGAAATGTCCAAGTAGGCCAGACATAAACTTGTGTTTATGAGTTGCTTCAGGTACGTCTTCGAGCATACATAGTTGCAGTAGAGCATTCCAGAAACGTTAAGTGTATTGGGAAATAGGTTCACGATCCCTTTGTTGTAGAAGATCCCATTTCTTGATGGCTTTTTCATGGAATTGAGGAAGGAAATTCTGCAAAAATTTCTTTTGGAAAGTCTCCCATGTAGTAGGGCAATGAACGCTCTTGCAGACCATAGTCCACCATAAGGATGCTCGGTCAACTAAATGGTTAGTGACACATTTAATTTTGTCTTTCTTAGCATATGTTTCTTTATGGAAGTAATCATCAAATTGATTGATAAAAGCAAGTACAGTCTTCCCATCACGTGATCCATTGAAAGTATGAAATTTGAAGTTTCTTTTACTTATCTTTGTTTCTTTGCGAATGGATTGGGCTTCAAGTGTTGCATCGATGGTACGTCGTATAAGATCTTCGGGTTGCGATCCATCTTGGTCGGTGGTAGATCGTTGCAAATTGGCCAATTGAACTTGCAAAGCTTGTCGAGCTCTTCGTTCTTCTTCAAGCTGCATCATAATCAAATCCAACTTTTGCTCCATCGTTGGTTTGGGTAAATCACCTTCAGCCATAAGATCGTCCATGTTTTGTTCAGTCATCTTGTAAAATCCAAAAGACCTCACACTCTCGAAATCTTATTAACGGGATGAGCATAGCTCAAAGGTGGGTTTACAAGGCTTGTATATTTTGTTTGGTTTTTATGGTATCTCTCCTTTGCGATTGTGGTATTCGTTGTCACAACCACCTTCCAAGAGAATAGTGTTGCGTGGAAACTGCGTATAATCTGCATATGGCCTGCGTACGGACTTCTGTACTTGCTAAAACTAGTTCAGTAAGTTTGCAAGTGTGAACAGAAACTTCCAGAGAGCAATAGACTAGTTCGTGTGCTTATGCGTACGAACTGCCTCTTAAGTAGTTGTTGATGAAGTCTTTAATGACCTTGTGACTTTGGTGACTTGCAGGATTTAGAAAGCTTAGAATTTTAAAGCTTAGGTAACCAAGCTAATTTTCGTAGACTTCCGGACATCTTCAACGGAATCGGCGGCGGCCAGAAGATACTGATGCCGCAGACAAAAAATTTCATGGATATAAGCTTTTTATTAAGCTTAATAAGCTTTGTGTTAAAGCTTTGAAGCTTTGAGCTATGGGGTTAAGCTTTTCTTATTTGTATGAAGACAACTTGATGAAGGGGGTATCCGCATGGTCCTCCGCCTACAGAGGCTGGTCTCTCGCGATCCGAGGATGCAGAAGGGGGTTCTTGACCGCTAGGAACACACTGGTATCGACCGTTCGCGATGAAACTGATTGTAGAGCTTGGTTGTTCCAGGAGCTTCGCCTTCGCGCAAGATGGTAAGCAATTGGAAGCTCTCGATCTCAGCTTCGCTCTGATACCACTAATGCACAGATCGGTCGCTATATGCGCACGTAGTGAGCGTCAGAAGGTCCCGAAGAGCAAAAGAACTCTACTTTTTGCACACAAATCAATGAAGAAAGCTTGCATGACATGAACAAAAGACCAATTGGGTGCAATCTCCCCCCATGCCTTGTGTGAGTGCTCCATAAAGCATGTATTTAATATATTATTCATCTTCAAGCTCAAATAATAGCCCAAATTACAAAATAGCACGCTTTAGCTTTTGAGTTTGCTTTTGTGCCAATAAAGAATTAAAGCTAATGGGCGCCCAAGAAGTCAAGCGGTACCCAAATACAATGTCCAATACAAGTATTTAAATCGTGCGCCCATGCGCATACAAAAATAATAAATAAATATCAAGTGCTTTGATAAATAAGCGTGACAAAATATAGATGCCATGCCTAAGATACGCACCCATAAAAAATTGATGATAAATTTGAATACACGCTATCCTCCAATGCTTCCCACTGCCCACTGCTGCTTGCTCTACACATCAACTGAAGCATTCACAATTGTTAGAAAAATAATACAATTAAACCGACAAAAGTGAATACCTTAGCAGTCTTCAGCTACATAAATAAATTGGTTAGAAATCAATCCTAACCTTAATTTATTACGAGTGCGCACTCTAAACTCATAAACGTTTATTAATTTAAATATGTATTTTGCAGAATCACCCGCTATAGAATCACCCATGTACACACAAAATTAACAAAATGCCCGAAAAGGATAGGCATCCCCATCGACTTCTCGCACAAAGAATCCACTTTGTGTACGAGCCTTGGTAATAAAATTTTACGGAATCCACCGCAAAACCTCACAGAATCCACCGTGGCACGGAATCCACCGTGGAATATGCCTCCTGGCATCAGTATCAAGCCATAAACAATTGAATTCTTTGTTTATAGTACTTTAGCCTTGTATTATCTTCTTTAACAATACTATAATGATTTAAATTAGTTCCAATGAGAGCATGACCAAGAAGCATTTAAATCTATCAAAATTATGAAGAGGAATGTCGTTACCTTGAAATTCCATGGATCACAATAGTGACTTGCTCCGCTTTAGCCCATAAAACCCATCACTACACTCTCCCATAACAAGTTCTAATGTCTACCTTTATCTTCAATGCTTGTTGCCCATGGGGTTCTTTCTTGTTATGGGGAGATTGCTTTAGATCCAATATAGTAGTGATGACACCTCCAAATTCACATAATAGCATGCTCCCTTTTCACGTTGAAAATTATTGTATTTTTTCCTTGCACAATAGGGATGGAATGCTAATTATCTCCTTTGCCATTTATTCATGGGTATGGATACTTGCACGATCACTTATACTTGTCCCTAGGACAATGAGAATGCACATTCACACTTTCTTTAGTCAAACTAAACATTCTAACTTTGTTGGTCACTTCTTTTGCATAAACTTTGCAACCAAGGACTTGATAGGCCATTAGTAACTCATGTCTCCACCATCATACACTTGGCAGAACTTAACATGTCTTATACTTTGTGTCATGCTCTTATTAAGGCATGAAAATTTCTCATTATTCATGTTAATCACTTGTCATGAGAGACAGATGCAATATCAATATTTAAACAAAGCCCATAAGTTTTTATTGAGTGGACATGCAATGCCATGACATCCATCCCCTCTAAACTTGCACATCCTTTGATGTGCACCAAATTTTTAGTCTTTTGTAGGTTCAGAGCCCTTATTGTCCACCTACATTCCATCCTCATCCGCTTCTTCATTACTAGCACAAGTAGTACCGGTCTCTAGCTCCTATACCTCATATTTATCGACCTTAGGTCTTTTGAAGATCTTGATCCACTTATGTGCAATAGGTATCCTCAAGTATTTATAATCTCACTTACATGTGGCATTATTATCCAAATATCAATAAGAGTACTTTGTATCCATCAAGGCTAATCACTCTCTGTTTTGAAGTTATCAATCAAGACCACTCTGTAAAAATCAATTCATAACTTTTGTTTCGTAACTCCGATCACCAAGTTATCTTCTGAAAAATTGTAGCCCACTTCCAATCTACAACTTTTGTGAAGACATGAGGATAAAATTCCAAAATATTTCCCAAAAAAAAAAAAATCTATGTAGCTATAACTCTCTTTTCCTAAGTGCAATCTCAGTCTGACATTGACCTTCCAAAGCTAGTAACTCTCGCATATTGGCTCAGATGAAAAAAAAAAACTTGGTAGGCCTATTCTTGAGGTGTGAAATCTTAGTTTGGATGTATCAGTCTTATCATTAGAATCTCTCCAATTAACACTAGTACCAAATCTTCCCTAAACAAGCAACTATAGAAACATGCTTCAATAACGTGTTTTGGGTCAAAAGGCTACATCATAATCAACCAATAAATTGTATATACAAACCATATGCTTTCTTTTGGTCTACACAACTTTATATTGTGCTTGGCAACACACAAAGACCACCAATAGCAAATGTCCACTTTATCTTCTTGCACAAATCAATCTCATGAAAGCATTCACCTAGATCATAAACTTGAGTCTCTGTATCCTCCATAATCATGCATTCAATCCATCTGTGATCATACACGAAACTACATGGTTATTTTCTTTTTATCATTTTGCTCTACTTACCTTGCATAGAAGCAAATATTGGTAAAAGATATTCACTTACCCTTGCTTTGCCATATGCATCCTCAAGCTGTCTAGAGACTATATATCCTGTAGAATTTTGATATTCAACTTCTTGGAAGCCATTAGAAATCATTGGAGCATCCATCTCATTTACATCTTGCTTTAGTGTATCCTTTGTTTATACATGTAAATCATAAGACAATGCATGATTATCTTGTATACACCCTCTAAATATAATATTTGGATATATTAGCACAATATCATTTGCATCCACAAGCTCTGTACCATCTAGACTTGTAGGCACAACATCTTCAATTTGCATATGCTCATCAAGTAAAGTATATATATCCTGTACTAAATTAGTATTTGCGATTCTCTCTATCAAAGCATCCTATCTTATTTCATTGTGTATAGTTACATATAACTGAATTTTTAGTCAACACAATTGTTGAGATGGCAAGCTCAACACATGCAGAAATTGATGATGGACCGCTTGGCTAGATGAGTTCACACGTCTAAACTTAGCACGTTGGTGGTCATTATGATACTCACATGGCTACTGACTTATCACTTATTATATTTAGTTTGTTACACCTACCCACAGTTGGCAAAGATATAACGCTAGTTGATTAGTGTAGTCGGTTATTCACTGTTTGACTTAAAATGCCACTTTCCTTTATGTTGTATCTTATCTATACTTTGTGTACATTGTATAGCGTGTGGAAGAAGAAAAAATATCAAGAAGAAAACGTTTTGGCCTCCATCTCTCTTCTTGTGTTCTTGAGTGAGCCTCCTCTTGTGTATACAGTGTGTGCTTGGCACAACAGCTCAACAAGGTCCCCCACCACGTGATTCTTAACATGGTATTAGAGCCGTGCCACTGAGAGAGGCTAATTTTGAAGGCTGAAGTGAAGGAGAAGAAGCAAGGTTCGAGTAAGCAAGCAACGGGTAAGAAGCTCTCCCATTCTTCCACTCTCTCTCTTGGATAATGCCTGTGGATGCACCGGAAGCAGGGTAGAGTGAAAATCTCAGATTGCTGTGAGATTTGGTATGCAAGTAGAGAATTGTATATTTTGTAGATAGGCCCTTTAGGGCTTTCTTGCAGTTATTTTGGGCATCTGAGGCCATTTTAGGCCCCATTTTAGAGCCGCAAAGTTGTGGACAACATTTTCAGGGTACACTGTGATTTCGGCTGTATTGACCAAAAGTGGGTGCACAGGTTACAGATTTCAAATCTATAATTTTTGAGGTGTTTTCAAGAAGCAAACATAAGCTTTATCTGCAACCAGGTTGCAGATTACAAGTACTATTGAGCAATCAGTGAAAAAGGTTGCTTGGTGTATTGCTATGCACATGTTGTGAAAGATTGCAGAAGACTACTACTGTGTTGTATCCTTGTTTGTGATAATGGCAGAGAACAATGGAGAGTTTGTTTCAGGTGAAGAAAAGGAGCCAGAGCTTGGTATCCCTCCAACTCTAGATGAATTAAAAGCATCGAAATAATGAAATGCAAAAGACAAAAAGGTGATGTATTGGTTATTTGTAGTCATTGATGATACGATGTTAGGACATATCAAGAATGCAGAAACTTCACATGCAGCTTGGACAATTTTTGAGAATATGTTTTCAGTAAGTACAAAGGCATGAAAGATTCAACTTAAGCAAGAGTTGAATGCCTTGAAGAAAGGGAAAATGTCTATCAATGAGTATGTGTTGAAGGTGAGGAGCATTTGATACCAGAAGGCATATTCCATGGTGGATTCCATGAGGTTTTGCGGTGGATTCCGTAAAATTTTATTACCGAGGCTCATACACAAGGTGGATTCTTTGTGCGAAAAGTCGATGGGGATGCCTATCCTTTTCGGGCGTTTTGTTAATTTAATGTGTAAGTGGGTGATTCCATAGCGGGTGATTCCACAAAATACATATTTAAATTAATAAACGTTTATGAGTTTAGAGTGCGCACTCCTAATAAATTAAGGGTAGGATTGATTTCTAACAAATTTATTTTTGTAGCTGAAGACTGCTAGGTATTCACTTTTGTCGGTTTAATTGTATTATTTTTCTAACAATTGTGAATGCTTCAGTTGATGTGTAGAGCAAGCAGCGGTGGCAATGGGAAGCATTGGAGGATAGCGTGTATTCAAATTATCATCAATTTTTGATGGGCGCGTATTTTAGGCATGGTGTCCATATTTTGACCTGCTTATTTATTAAAGCGCTTGATATTTATTTATTATTTTTGTATGTGCATGGGCGCACGATTTAAATATTTGTTTTGGACATTGTATTTGGGTACCACCTGACTCCTTGGGCGCCCAATAGCTTTAATTCTTTAGTGGCACAAAAGCAAACACAAAAGCTAAAGCATGCTAATTGTAAATTGGACTATTTCTTCAGCTTGAAGATGAATAATATATAAAATATATGCTTTGTGGAGCGCTCACACAAGGCATGGGGGGAGATTGCACCCAATTAGTCTCTTGTTCATGTCGTGCAAGCTTTCTTCAATTTTTTTGTGCAAAAAATAGAGTTATTTTGTTCTTGGGAACCTTCTGACGCTCATTACGCGCGCATACAACGTTTGATCTGTGCATCAGTGGTATCAGAGTGAAGCTGAGATTGAGAGCTTCCAATCGCTTACCATCTCACGCGAAGGCGGAGCTCCTAGAACGATCGAGCTCTACAGTCAGTCTCATGGCAAATGGTCGATACCAGCGTATTCTTGGCAGTCAAGAACCCCCCGCTGTACACTCAGATCACAAGGGACCGGCCTCTACAGGCGGAGGACCATGCGGGAAGATCTCTCATCAAGTCGTTGAGTACAGATAAGAAAATCCATCCATAACTTTTCAAGATTTAAGGATTAGTTATAAAGCTTCAAAAGAAGCTTAACTAAAAGCTTCATTAATCGAATTCATGCGTCTGTGGCGGTAGCACAAACTGGTCGTTGTCAAATCTGGCGAAAACGTCCTCTGGTCCTCAAAATTCAAGCTTAATCATTAAAGCTTAAAACTACAAGTATTCTAAGTTATCCAAGTTATAAAGGTCCTACAAGTCATCTTCAACAACTACCATAGGGCAGTTTATACTCAGCAACTCATGAATCAGTCTACTACTCTCTGGAAGCCCCTGTTCACACCTGTGAACTGACAGAAGCAGATTACAGCAAACAATTATCAACACGTAGACTATACACAGTCTATACGTAGACCATACACAAAATTACTTTCTTGGAAAACGATTGTGACATCGAATTTTGCAATCGTAAAGAAGAAATACTACAAAAGCCAAACTTTTTTTAAAAAAAAACAAGCCTTGTAAACCCGCCTTTGAGCTATGCTCATCCCGCTAACAAGGTTTCGAGTGTGTGAGGTCTTTTGGAATTTTGCAGGATGAGTGATCAAACCATGGAAGATTTTATGGCTGAAGGTGATCTACCCGAACCAAAAATGGAGCAAAAGTTGGATTTGATTATGATGCAACTACAAGAGGAACGAAGAGCACGACAAGCTTTGCAAGCTCAATTGGCCAATCTGCAACGATCTACCACCGATCAAGATGGATCGTAACCTGAAGATCTTATACGACATACCATCGATGCAACACTTGAAGCCCAATCTATTTGGAAGGAAACAAATATAAGTAAAAGAAACTTCAAATTTTGTACTTTCAATGGATCACGCGATGGAAAGACTGTTCTTGCTTTTATCAGTCAATTTGATGATTATTTCCATGAAGAAACATTTTTAGAGAAAGAAAAAATTAAATGTGTCACTAACCATTTAGTTGACCGAGCATCCTTATGGTGGACTGTGGTCCGCAAAAGCGTTGATTGTCCCACTACTTGGGAGACTTTCCAAAAGAAATTTTTGTAGAATTTCCTTCCTCCTCAATTCCAGGAAAAAGCAATCAAGCAATGGGATCTTCTACAACAAAGGGATCGCAAACCTATTTTACAATATACCGAACGTTTCTGGAATGCTCTATTGCAACTACGAATGCTCGAAGATGTACCTGAAGCAACTCATAAATACAAGTTTATGTTTGGCCTACTTGGACATTTTTATGCGGAAGTCAATATGTTCAAGCCAACAACCCTTGAAGATGCAATTTCCTTGGCCCATGACACTGAAGACAAAATTCGTGGATGAGACAAGCGACCACAACAATTCCCAACTAATGGTAACTTTGGTTCCAAACAATTCAATTCAAATTTTCGAAGATTCAATCAAAGTTGTTTTCTTCCATCTTCATTCCGTAAATCTTGGACACGACCACCTGCCTTGCCATCAAACACAAATCCAAACCCTAAGCCATCCCTATAGTCAAATCCCAATATTCCTAAACTTCCTGCCATTACCAATAATGTATCCAAAGCAAAACCCATAGTTTGTTATAAATGTCATCAACCTAGACATCTAGCAGCCAATTATCAATCCAAAAAGCCATCTGTCCATATCAACTATCTGGGAGCAATAGAATATGAAGAACATGAGGAAATGTCGGACTTTACGGAAGAAGATGACGACATTGGTACTACTTCTGATACTTTGCCAGGTATGCCAACTCCCCATTCCTTATTAACAATGAAATACTTTGTGCATGGTAAAGAAAAGATTATTTTACATGATGATGGGAGGACACGTGACTTTATTTCTGCAAAATTAGTCAAAGAATTGAATTTACAAACTGTTTCTACACATTATCTCATCAAGGTTGCATTCCTAGGTACAAGATATAATGGAACACAAGAGGTGCATAATTTAGAAATGAAAATTGGTGATTATATTGAACGAAGAAATTTCTTAGTTGTACCTTTGCAGTCTAGTGACAATATCTTAGGAATGCCTTGGTGTCATCAATACAATCTCGATATAGATTATTCTACGCATTCAATTAAAATTTATTTTCAAGGAAAACAAATCACATTGCATGGTATGCAGGCTTCCAATAATTTTCCATTGCTTACTCATACTCAAGATAAATGTGCATTACGTAAAAGTAGTGAATCCTATTTAATATGGGTGAATGAAATTCAAGCTAAAGAAAAACAGATGCATCCTAGGCATGCACAATTTCTTGCCCAATTCTAAGATTATTTTGCTGCTGATTTACCACCTGGATTACCACCTTCACGTCCTGAAGATTATAAGATAGATTTAATTCCTGAAACACAACCACCATGTAAAGCACCATACAGACATAACCAAATTGAACAGAAAGAAATTCAAAACCAAATAGAAGAATTGCTTAACAGAGGATTAATTAGACCTAGTAGTTCTCCATTTGGTACACTTATCTTATTAGTTAAAAAAAAAAAACCTATCGCATGTGTATTGATTATCGTGCTCTAAATAAAATTACTGTTAAGAATAGATACCTGATTCCTAGGGTAGATGATCTTATGGACAAGCTACAAGGATCTGCCATATTCAGTAAGATAGATCTTAAATCTGGATATCATCAAGTAAGATTGGACAAATCTGACATATTCAAAACTGCATTTAGAACACAATTTTGACAGTATGAATTTCTAGTTATGCCTTTCGGTTTAACTAATGCACCATCTACATTCAGTCGTATGATGAACCGCATATTTCTGAAACATCAGCATTGTGTCATTGTTTTCTTTGATGACATATTAGTTTTTAGTAAAAATGAGAATGAGCATTATGAACATTTGTCTTTAGTTTTTAAGTTATTAAAAGACAATCAATTATATACTAACTCCGAAAAGAGTGAATTCTTTCAAACAAAAATTGAATATCTAGGACATATTATTTCATCAGAAGGTATTAAAGTCGACCCTAAAAAGATAGAAGCAATTTTAAATTAGCCGATACCCAAAAATGTACATGAATTACGTTCTTTTCTAGGTCTTGCTAGCTTTTACAGAAAATTTGTGAGGAATTTCTCATTACTTGCATTACCTTTGACAAAACTCTTAAAGAAGGGTATTGTGTATAATTGGTCTGACAATCAACAAAAGTCCTTTGATTTGTTGAAACATGCTAACTCATGCTCATGTATTACAATTACTTGACTTCAATAAACCATTATTCTTAGTAGTTACTGACACAAGTGGATCTGGAATAGGAGCAGTCCTTTTGCAAGATTCTCATCCCATAGCCTACTCTAGCTGCAAACTCAAACCATCTGAACTTAAATATTCTACCTATGACAAAGAATTGCTAGCCGTAGTATAAGCCTTACATCAATGGAAACATTATTTAATGGGATCTGAATTCATGATCAAAACTGACCAACAAAGCATTAGACGTCTCCTTAGTCAACCACAAATATTTGATCAACACATTAAATGGGCCGCCTTTATTCAAAGTTTTCATCCCCTTATACAATATCAACCTGGAAAAGAGAATGTTGTTGCTGCTGCTGCTTTGAGTAGAAGACCGACAATTCAAAATATTTATGTGATATCATTTGATTCCCTTATTCCTATGAAAGATACTTATCACCAAGATCCTACTTTTCAAGCTAATTGGAATAAATTAGTTGCAAATAATTGGATTCCTATTGATTCACTGTCTTACATTAATGGATTTATGTTTTATGAAAAAAGATTATGTGTGACTGTTCCATTTTGATAATTTGTTTTGCATGAAATTCATTGTCCCCCATATCAAGGTCATAGAGGAATTATATCTACTTTGCGTACATTGATTGAAGATTTTTATTGGCCACATATGGACACTAATGTATCTAACTTTGTATATGAATGCCTAATTTGTCAACGAGTAAAAAGACACCATGGTAAACAATATGGTTTACTAATGCCATTATCTATTCCATCATGACCATGGGAATAGATTTCAATGGATTTTATCACTGGTCTACCTAACACTAAAGCTAATCATGATATGATTTGGACTATTGTAGACAGGTTTAGCAAACAAGCATATTTTATTCCATGCAAGACTGGGGGTATGATGCCAAGAGGCATATTCCACGGTGGATTATGTGAGGTTTTGTAGTGGATTCCGTAAAATTTTATTGCCGGGGCTCATACACAAGGTGGATTCTTTGTGCGAAAAGTCGATGGGGATGCCTATCCTTTTCAGAAGTTTTGTTAATTTAATGTGTAAGTGGGTGATTCCGCAAAATACATATTTAAATTAATACACATTTATGAGTTTAGAGTGCGTACTCGTAATAAATTAAGGTTAGGACTGATTTCTAACCAGTTTATTTTTGTAGCTGAAGACTGCTAGGTATTCACTTTTGTCAGTTTAATTGTATTATTTTTCTAACAATTGTGAATGCTTCAGTTGATGTGTACAGCAAGCAGTAGTGGCAATGGGAAGCATTGGAGGATAGCGTGTATTCAAATTATCATCAATTTTTTATGGGTGCGTATTTTAGGCATGGCATCCATATTTTGACGCACTTAATTATTAAAGCACTTGATATTTATTTATTATTTTTGTATGTGCATGGGCGCACAATTTAAATATTTATTTTGACATTGTATTTGGGTACCACCTGACTCCTTGGACGCCCAATAGCTTTAATTCTTTAGTGACACAAAAGCAAACACAAAAGCTAAAGCATGCTAATTGTAAATTGCACTATTTCTTCAGCTTGAAGATGAATAATATATAAAATACATGCTTTGTGGAGTGCTCACACAAGGCATGGGGGGAGATTGCACCCAATTGGTCTCTTGTTCATGTCGTGCAAGCTTTCTTCATTGTTTTTTGTGCAAAAAGTAGAGTTATTTTGTTCTTGGGGACCTTCTGACGCTCACTACACACGCATATGGCGTCCGATCTGTGCACCAGCATTGTAGATGCTTTAGCAACGATTGATACAATGCCTGATCATGATGATTTGGTTTCATCCACTTTGAGTGGCCTTAATAATGAGAAGGCATGGAAATCATTTGTTACTTTAGTATATGTACGAAAGCCATTTCTAGATTTTGATGAGTTGATCTCTCTCATGATTACCGAAGAGATCAATATGCAGGGTGACTCATCTGAAAAAAATGGTGAATAGGTTCAAGCATTTTACTCAAGTTCAGGAAGGGGGCGTGGTAGATCCTCTTCGAGAGGCTGTGGTATGGGACGTGCTGGCGATAACCAGCAAAATAGATTCAATCAGTAGTTTGGTGAAATGCAGGTTTTAAGAGACGAAGGAAACTTTAGAGGTAGGGGGAGCTCTAGGGGAAGAGGTGGATGGGATAATAGAGGTTATGGAAATTCTACTATTGTTTGCCATTATTGTGGCAAAACAGGTCATATTGCAGCCAATTGTTATGCTAAGAAGGTTGATATTCATAGTGGTAAATTGCAACATTGAAACTCTGCATCGTCGTCACAACAGAATGAAGACAAAAATGAGCGTTTGTTTGTTATGCAGCATATGATGAATGCAGTTACAGGAAAGGGGATACATGATGATGTATGGTATGTCAATTCAGGTGCATCTAATCATATGACCAGTCATGTTGAATGGTTTAGAGAGATGCAGGACTTACAAAATCCAAGTTATGTGCAGACGGGTGATGATTCATGCCACCCAATTTCACACATTGAAAATGTTTCCTTGTCCTTGTATGATGGCCATAAAAAGAGTCTAACAGATGTATTACATGTTCCATCAATCACAAAGAATCTAGTATCTGTTGGCCAAACGGTAGAGCAAGGGTTGCAGGTTCGATTCAATGCAAGTAGAAGACTTTATTGATAAGTGCAGGTGCGTCGCAAAAGGAAGTAGTGTTGGCCGCATGTTCACTTTAGATGTTGGAATTCCTACAATGGATGCTGCTATGTATGCTTAAGAAAAAGGAGTAGTTACAGATATTGAAATATAACATAAACGTATTGGACATGCAAATGTGCAAAGGATGAAAGTAATGCAGTCCAGAGGATTGGTTAGAGGGTTGCCTTCTTTTAGAGTTGTAGAATTGCATAAAGTTTGTGAAGGATGTGAATTTGGTAAGCAGGCAAGACAAACCTTCTCGCATGACAGAGAAGCGAGTAGAAAAATACTTGATGTAGTGCATACAGATGTTTGGGGGCCTACACAGAATGTATCTCTTGGTGGCAGCAAATACTTTGTCACATTTATTGATGACTGTTCAAGGAAGTTATGGGTATACTTCATGAAGAAAAAGAGTGATGTGTTTGAGCACTTCAAATCCTTTAAGGTAGTTGTTGAAACAGAAACATGCTTAAAAGTGAAGTGCTTGAGATCAGATGGAGGGGAGAGTACCTCTCTAATGAGTTTAATTGCTTCTTGAGGACTCATGGGATAAAGAGACAATTTACTTACAGGTATACCCCATAGCAAAATGGGTTTGCAAAAAGAAAAAATAGGCATATTGCAGAAGTCGCAGAGGCATTAATGGCTGAAAAGAATATGTCTAAACAATTTTGGTCTGAGGCTATCCATACTGCTGTCTACATTATAAACAGAACTCCCACAACTGCAATTCGTGGGATGACTCCTGAAGAGTGCTTTACTAGCAAGAAGCCCAATGTATCGCACTAGAAGGTATTTGGATGTGTTTCATATGTTCATGTGCTAGATAAGCTACGAAAGAAGCTTGATCCAAAGGCTGAAAAATGTATTTTTACTGGGTACTCTTTAGAGCAGAAAGGGTATCCCTGCTATAACCCTGTCATCACAAGTGAGTTCAGAGTGAGCAGGGATGTTATCTTCGATGAGATGGGCAGCTGGTATGCACCTCCTGGTGATGTATTAGATGATGATAATGATCACGGATAGTTATGTGCAGAAAGAAAAACAAGAATCACTGAGTCTTGGTGGACTAGAAACATCATCTGGTACTATACCTATAGTGAGCCCTTGGTCTAGGAGACTAAGGAGTAGCCCCACATCTTCAGGTGGATCTATAAGTGTTGCAGGGAAGGACAAAGGAAAGAAGAAAGTGCTAGATTGTAATGATGCATCTACCAGTCATTCAAGATTTGATGGAGATTCTAGTGGTTCGGAGAGTTTGGATGATGAGCTTGGTATTCCTTTAGTTAAGACACCAGGTGTACAGAGAGCTCATAGTAATGTAAAGGCTCCATTGAGTGATTCGATGGTACGAAGATCTAGTAGGGTCAGATACCCTGTTAAAATATTTGGCTTTGAAAGTTATGTAGCTCACCATTATGCTTATATGGTGAAACTAGTTGAGGATATTGAGATCACTTGTTTTGAGGATGCTATTGGTCATGCTCATTGGGATGCATCAATGGATGAGGAGATGGCTGCATTAGAAGCCAATAAAACTTGGTATTTGGTACTCTTACCTAAGGGTAAGAAAGCTATTGGCTGAAAGTGGGTGTACAAAGTCAAGCATAATGCAGATGGTTCAACTAGCAGGTATAAGACTAGGCTAGTTGCAAAAGGCTATGCTCAAGCATATGCCATAGATTATGAAGAGACATTCAGTCCAGGTGCTACGATGGCAACTGTTAGGTGTGTGATTGCCTTGGCAGTAGCCAAAGGTTAGAGTTTGCAGCAAATGGATAGTAAGAATGCCTTCTTGCATGGTGAATTGCAAGAAGAAGTGTATATGGAGTAGCCAACAGGTTATGAGGATTTAGAGCATCCCACATATGTATGCAGGTTAAAGAAGGTGCTCTATGGGTTGAACCAAGTACCTAGAGCATGGTCTGACAAGATTGGAGAGTATCTTATCAATATTGGATTTTGTATTTTTGATGCTGATCATTCACTTTATGTGAGAAAGGGAGATGCAGGTTTGGTCATCATAGTCATCTATGTGAATGAATTGATTATTAAGGTGAGAGTGACAATGGGATTGCTAAAGTTAAGGACTTCTTGAAGAAGAAGTTTGAGATAAAAGATTTGGGTGAGCTAAAATACTTTCTTGGTATTGAGGTGATCAAATGTGATGATGGTATATGGCTATCCCAAAGGCAGTATGGCTTGGATATGTCATCCAAGTATGGTATGACGACATGTAAGCCTCTTTCAGTACCATTGGAGCAAAATGTGAAGTTCAGTGCCGACGTTGGGGATGAGATAGAAGACCCTACTATGTTCAGGAGGATAGTAGGGAGTTTGATTTACATGACTATCATAAGGCCAGACTACTTGAGCTATATTGTTGGCCTTGTCAGTCCGTTTATGCAGATGCCTAGAAAGCCTCATTTGGATACAGTTAGACATATTTTGAGGTATGTGAAGTCCACTTTCCATTATGGAAATTTTTATGAGGCAGGTAAGGATATACAGGTCTTTGGATACACAGATGTAGATTGGGCTGGTAGCATGTTAGATAGAAGATCTACTAGTGGATTCATGTTTTTCCTTGGTAGTGCAACAGTTACATGGAGCAGCAACAAGCAACCTACCGTTGCTCTATCGAGTACAAAGGCAGAGTATAGAGGTGCTGCTATGGTAGCATGTGAGGTGGTATGGTTGCAAAAGTTATTAGGTGATTTGGATGTGTAGGGAGATAGTTGAGTTGTCATTCATTGTGATAACATGAGCAACATACAGCTAGCTAGGAATCTAGTGTTCCATGCTAGGACAAAACACATTGAGGTGCACTACCACTTTGTGAGAGAGAAGATACTTGCAATAGAGATTAACTTGGTATATGTTAGCACACAGGATCAGATAGCTGACATTTTCACAAAGGCATTGGGTATAGAGAAGCTTCGAAAGTTCCGAATATTACTTGGAGTTGCAGAGATAGAGTTGATCTTGAGGGGGAGTGTTGAGATGACAAGCTCAACATGTGCGGACATTGATGATGGACCACTTGGCTAGATGAGTCCGCAGGTCTACACTTAGCATGTTGGTGGTCATTATGATACTCACATGGCCACTGACTTATCACTTATTATATTTAGTTTGTTACACCTACCTATAGCTGGCAAAGATATAACGCCAGTCGATTAGTGTAGTTGGTTATGCACTGTTTGACTTAGAAGGCCAATTTCCTTTATGTTGTATCTTATCTATACTTTGTGTACATTATATAGCGTGTGGAAGAAGAAGAAAAAATCAGCAAGAAAACGTTTTGGCCTCCATCTCTCTTCTTGTGTTCTTGAGTGAGTTTCCTCTTGTGTATACAGTGTGTGTTTGGCGCAGCAGCTCAAGCAAAGTCCCCCACCACACGATTCTTGACAACAATGACATTTCCACCCTTATCTAACCCATTTTCAAGTTTAGCCTACTTTAGAACAACAATCAATTCGTCAATAAACTCTAAGTGAATACCTTGCAAACCCATGTTCTTATAAACTTGCATCAGTGCCTAAGTTGTCTCTTCCACAAACTACCTTTTTCTCTTAATAATAACTATAATTTCATCGTGGAATTTTCCCTTGGCAATTCCTAGCACCTCACCAAACATAGACTCAAGCTTGCTATTAAGCATCCAGTCCTCAAGCACTTTCTTAATGTTAGTGGCAATCTCTATGTCATACACTAATTATACCTAAGCTGCTTGGCTTTTTTCTTTCCTTCACTACATCTTCCATTATGTGCTTGGGAGTGGCTTTTTCAATAGCCTTTTGTTGCTCTGCCTTGCTTTGTGTCATCCTCTTTGAGAGATCTACAACACCATTTTTCCACTTTTCTCAAGTATGCATAGACTATAAAAGAATCAGTCAAAGCATTGCAACCTATCATACTCCATATGTTCTGACCAACCACATGACAATTTATCCTTATAAGTCTTTCCCTTTTTTATGCAATCCAAAGCACATGACCATACTTCAAAATTTATGTGAGCCATGCATGTACCAAGAGAACAAGAGATTTCTCAAACTGTAAGTCGTATGTGATAGCATCTGTGGTTGCAAATGCATTTCTTGCTGACAATTCCTAAAGACACGTTATGCATTACTAAAGTTTTGGCTCAAGATAGAAACATATCTCTCTTGAATGGATCTTACCATCCTTTCAAAAGATTAAAATTTTGGCTTGTGTATCATGATAAGACACACAATCTTGCTTCTCGTGTTAAGGGCTCACACCAAATACACCTACATATAAACCCCTCTTAGATAGGGTTATTACATGACTTCTTTATTCTATACTTTCATCTAATTTTGTAAAATTTAGCTAAAGATTGCACATTCCCTTAATTATCTCATCCAAAACCTCCTCTTCTATAGTTGGACTAGTAGGCATAATTGGAGGAATGGCCATAGAAATAAATCAGCTTTCAAAAACATTTTCCAACTATGCATACTGGTTCTCAAGTTCTTGCAGCAAAGTAATAGTTGCAAGACTTTTACTGGGTATTTCAACCCAATCCATAAATGTCTTGCATGTGACCAAACGAGTGTCTTCAAGGAAAAACTCTTCTCTTAGAGATTTTGTAAATTCGGTCCAATCAGAATCTTTCTTGTAACAAGCTACAACTCGATCTTTCAATGCTTGGATGGAAACATGAGCAAAGAATTGGGTGCATGCATGCTATGGATCCCATACAAAGTTGCAAGTCAATCTTTCACTGCTTGCATGGAAAGATGATGGGTCCATGCATACTGTGGAATCCCATATCCATTTTTGTTGCATACACTTGTAAATAAGTTTATACATTTAACCATTAAACTTCTTCAATTCATGCTCAACTACCTACAAGGCATTTGTGGCCCTAGTGTTAAGGTTATTAGATTCTTGTCATCTTTTTTGTTGTTGCCACTGCTATTGCAATAGCAATAGCACTTGTCTCATATCATCACTAGTTCTTGCAGAAGAACTACAACCTCATGAATCTCCCGTGTTTGTAATCCTTTTGATAGCCTTCACACTAAGTTTACCAATATTGGAGCATGTAGGCTTGAAGGACTAACCAAAGGAGCTAAGGATAGAAGGGATGCTGAGAGTAGGAGAGAAAGAAAGTCAAGAAATTCTATGAATCAGATTAAAGGAAACTCTAACAAGTTCTCTTAACAAGAATTCCATTCAATACACTACAACTCTTAATAAACCCTTCTTTGTACACCTAAACAAATCAATCACACCCAGAAACTTTACATGTAAGTTGATGGCTTAGACAATAGCTTAGTCTCTTATCTCAACCAAAAGGAGCTTATATAAATAATACAAAGTATTTTGTTGGAAACAATGCATCTGGACCACTCTTACCAACCTCAATGATACATATACCCACTCGAATACAATTCAACCCAAAAACTCTTGAATTTCTTCATTTAAAAACTTTTCGTTTCATTTTCAAGACTCACCTACAACAGTAGTAGTTGTTTAGCAATATAAATCTATCTTGAAATTGTCTCCACTTGGGGAAGCCTTTTGGAAAGAAAGCACTTGTATCAAGTCATAGATACTTGAATTTTTTGTTTATATAACTTTAGCCTTGTATTGTCCTATTTAGCAGCAGTAACCTAATTTGAATTAGTCCCAAGAAGTGTTAGAGCACTCTCTTCCTTCAATCCTTGCACTTTCTTAGTGTTTCTTGACTATTAGATGCTTGAGATTATGACCAAGAAGCATTTAAATTTATCAAAATTATGAATAGTAGTGTTGTTGCCTCAAGATTCCTTGAATCACAATAGTGACCTACTCTATTTCAGCCCATAAAACCCATCACTAAACTCTCCCACATCAAGGCTTTGATGGCTTCCTTTCTCTTTTGTATTTATTGCTCATGGTTCATGCTTGTTATGGGAAGATTGCTTCAGATCCAATATAGTAGTGATGGCGCCCCTAGATCCATGCAGTTTGCCTCATTTTCACATTGAAAACCAATACCTTTTTTCTTGCACGACAAGGCTCAAACGATAATTATCTCATTTTCCATTTACTACACTTGCATGATCACTTGGACTTGTCCCTAGGACACATGAGAATGGACATTTCTGTTTTTCCTGTGTTTTTTTTGCAGATGTCATATCCTGGTTCATCTAGCAATGACCCAGATTTGGATCGCATGTTGCATAAGCCACTTGCAAGCGTGACTCTACTCCTTCTGCTTGGGTAATAGTAGTGTCAATGTCAGCCAAAGAAACACCACTCAGCTGCACCTAGATATTGAAATCTAATCCATGTAGGAAATATTGCATCTGTGCAACCGGTGGAATGGGGATATACGTATTAAGTTTGTGAAGAACTTACTTTAGCTTCTTGGCATAGGCATGGACATTCTCATTTGGCTCTTGGCATGTTACATTCAAGATATGCAACCGATACTATCCACCTCTCTCAGGAGAAAACTCTCTACAAAAGGTCGTGAAGAATTGGTCAGTGGTAGTTATGGTTCCAGCCTCTAGACCCTGATACCATACTGTTGCCCTTTCTTTTAACGTCATATTGAAGAACATCATTAGGTATCCTTCGTCATGGATTCAATAGTTGAACATGAGCATTTGAAACTCCTTAATATGGAGTTCTCCATCTTCTTCTGCTAACCCATGGAAGATGGGAAAAGGTGCTCTTAATGCTGGTAAATCCGGTGTCCCTACTGGAATTGCAATGGGTTGTGCCATGGCTACAACACCGGATTGACAATAGGATTTTGCGTTGGTAAAACTACACCCCCACTTGAAGTGGGTTGATTGATTGGAAGTGGGGAAGTACTAAGACTTCCATTTGCACTCAAAGGGCTACGCATGACACTTAGGTTATTAGAACCACTGCCACTTATACGTAGTGGGCTACTTCTTTGAGGTGAATAATGCCTTACAATCTCCAACCGCCATCTAGCCGTCTCAGCATGTTCTGCTTTTTGTATTTCAGCTTGACGGTTCTTGTCAAAGGACATAAACCAACTATTTGGTCCCTAGAAACCCTAGATTCAGAACCACCACTTATTGGCAGATCCCGAAAAATGCACCACTAATGGGACCTAAAATGGATCGGCACTGACTCTGGCACTAGCCGGATGTCATGCACGCAACAAACAACCTCACCACACGGCCTTGCGAGCCAGGAGCGTTTGTAATACACTGATGTACACTAGATAGACTTAATTATGTATTTGTAGCTAATATGTAGTCCAACATTTACCTTCCCTTCTCCTCAGAGGGGGATCCTATAACATATAGGCATAATGCCTCATAACACACACATAAGGAAGCTCCCCTCGGCTGATTGCCGCGGCTCAACTACTACTCTCCTACACCTCGAGGATTGGCCCCAAGATGCGTCACTCCAACATATAAAACATAACGCACAAACTCCACTCTTTTCTTTTTTTGTATGATCTAGGAATATGTTGCGTTGCATAGGTGTAGGGTTTTATTTTTTGCATAGGTTTAGGTTATGACACATAAACAAAGTCGAACTGAAGCCAACTTCATGCCTCAACTTTTTTATATAGTCACAACCACGAATGATTAGTGATGGATTATGATAGCACAGCTGAAAGATATTTTGTCTCAGAATTTTATCCCATGCGCTCCAAACTAATAAAACCTTCATTTTTACACTAAAAATGATCTTTTTGGACTATAATTTAATTATTGCGACCATTTATTATTATAGATCTGCATTTCTTTTATGCATAACCCTAAATCATAATGCAAAAAATCTCCAAATAAATTTTTGTTCCATATGAATTCCATTTCAACCCATCAAACATAAAAAAGAAGCAAATTTCCTTTGTAAAAATGGTGCATACTGCTTACTTGCGTGTTGCGGGTTTTTTGAATTATTTTTTTGGGTTCCAACAGACACGACCAGTATCAAATCTTCAATGTTGAACATTTCCACTCAGCCTCCTCTTGATCTTTGAGCAATCCTGTTCATGCCGGGCAAGCATCCTTCAACCGGTCTTCATTCTCTTCATGTGCATGAACTGCCCCTTAAGGGGAGAGAGAGGGAGGATAGATAAAGACTGAAACTGTATCTCCTCATCCGGGCAGCCATTTTTGAAGGCGAGGGTGGTGATAGGGAGCGACAATATCAGGGATTCCAGTGCTGGGATCAAATCAGGGGGGTTGTATTGAGTGCCACAAGCCCCCTCTCTCCCTTCTCTTCAAAACGTCACTTGCACGCCCTCCATTTTTTTTCACCATGAAAACAAAATGCTCTCTCCCCCCCCGGGTTGCATGAGAATTGGGGGGTGGGAGACCCCAAGGGTCGCCCCCCTTGGCCTCCCAAGTTCCTTTATACTTACTCTCTTTGGCCCTTGGACCATAGGCACCTCCGTTTTTCCGTATCTGGTGTCAGATTGTACTTCTGAAAATTTTTGCTTGACCATCCTGAAGTCCCCTATTGTCAGGCATCTCCCAGAGTCTCATATGGCATGCTAAGAAATTATGAAAATTCCCCAACCATCAATCAGTGGGTCTTTAAAGCACTTTTGTTGCTTGTTACTTAAAATCATACTGATTGTAGCTGCCGCCTTTGACGATGTCTGTTTTTCCCTTGAAATTTGGATTTGTTGGCTATTTTTAAGCACTTCTCGAAGTCAAAAATCCTCTCGCAACGCATCACGTGATTTCGCTAATCTTTATTTTTACATAAAATCCTCTCAAAATAGCTAAAAGCTATATGCTTTCTTTTACATGTTATCATAATCTAGAAGCTTTCTACGGTTTTATGGATTTTTATAAGAGATAATATCTAAAATATCAAAAATTGACTAAAACTTGTCCAAAAATCTAATATTTTTGAACCATGGACACTAACACTAATGTCTAGAATGGCATAGTCTCTCTAAATCAATAAGAATGCCACACTCTAGTTTTTTTTACACGATGTGCACGTAGTGGCCACGACATCCACCCCCTCTTGACCTACACATCCTTTGACATGTGCCAAAGTCTTACGGATCTGCAGTGTTAGAAGAAGTATCTTTTGCCATGTCAATGTCTTCATCTTCTGCCTCTTCTTCTTCTTCTATGTCTTCATGATCTTGAATTATATCCAAGTCTTGTAACTCATATGTTGAACTTTCTCTTCATTTGAAGAGCTTGATTCTTTTTCTAGCTACGGGTATCTTTATGCTGGTCCCATCCAATTCAGCCAATGAATATGTGGCATTGTCATGGACAACCTTTACCACATACGGGCCAAACCAACGCTTTTCCATCTTCCTAGAAGCCCTGTATTGATTGTCTAGGCTGCTGTCATAGACAAGCACCCAGTCATTTTCTTGAATTGCTATTGGCCGATGTCGATGTCACTTATCAAATCTTCTTTTGTTCTTTAGTCTTGCTATCTTTAGCTTCTCAATAGTTGCTTGAAGGTAGCTACCATATGCGCAAAGTCGGCAACTCTTCTCTACTGATGCCTTCCTCCCAAGGTAGAAGACTCCATGTGAGAATAGATTCTTCAATTGGCATAATTGGTTGTTGTCCATGCATAAGTTCAGCTAGCATATAGCCAGTCACTGTATTGTGAGTAGTCCAGTTAGTCCATAATGCAAAAGGTAGCATTTTTAGCCATTCTTTGATCTTTGATCTTTCCTCTACAAGACTTTGATAGAGCTTTGAGAATAGGCTGGTGCGCTCTCTCACTTTTCCCATTGCCTTCAGGGTTGTAGGATGATGTTAAAGCCAACTTAATACCCACCAATTGAGCAAAGAAGATGCGTGCCTCATCAACATCCAACTCTCCTCTATCTGCAGTTGACCCACGTAACCATATCTGCAAAACACTTCTTCAAGCAAAAAATGACAAACAGCTTGAGTGGTCTTAGTTGTTAAGGCTTTGCCTTCAACTTGATTGGTTAGATCCTCTCTTGCAAGCACTAAATATTGCATATTCCATGTTCTTGTAGGTATGGTTACAAGATCAATAACCCATATATAATGTATAGACAAGGGATAAGTCAGTTGTAACCCATCTCGATGCTTCACCATAGAATACATATGACACACATAACATGTTTCAAAAAAATGTGCTATGTCCCGATACATGTTTTGCCACCAATATTTTTATTTGGCTTTACTAAAGGTTCCCCATATGCCTCTATGGCCAGCCCATAGACTTTCATGAAATTCCTTCATTACCTGTTGTTGCAATCTTTTGTTACCTAAATCTCGGATAGGTGCTTCTTTCTTATTCTTTGTGTGCTTCCATAGATGCCCTTCTTTAAGAAAAAGACATAAGTTTTCCTCTTAATATGCTTGAACTCTTCATCAGTCCAAATCTCTTTCTTCTTCATTGTGCTCAAATATTGGCTGATCAATCTTCTTCATAATCTTCTTCAAGGAAATGAACTAGAACTTGAGCAATGCAATGAGCATACTAGCTTCTAGTTGACCACCCTTCTTCCATACATAAATCTTTGATCTTTGTTGTTGTATGCTGATTTACAACAGTACCTTTTCCTGTACTTAATGCTATGCCATTAAAAAGATCAGCTTCACTTGCAAGATTCAGCTTTGGGTTTGTATATGCAGCAACTGAAAAGGTACTTTCAGCAGCCATGGAATGAAATTCAACAAGTATAGATTCTTCAGCTTCATCTTCTTCCATCAGCTCTTCTTCATTGTCATATCTTGCACGTGACAGCACGTCACCAACTGGATTCGCCTTTCCTACAATATGCTTTAATTCGAGGTTGAGAGATTGAATATATGCAATCCATCTTAGCATAGGAATGTCATGTGTAGAGTAGTTGGCAATCATGCCCAAGAGTAGAAGATAATTAGTTTCTACCACTACGGAAGCACCTATAAAGTATTCACAATCACACTTTAATGCTGTTACAACTCCCCACAATTCCCTTTTTACTTGTGCATACCTTCTTTGACATTCATTGAGAACCTTTGCTCCAAAATGAATTGCATACATGTTTCCTTCAAGGCCAACAACCCATCCCAATGGGACTTGTATCCACAGTAAGGATGATGGGTTGATAATTTGAATAATCAGCCCTTTTGAGAGTGGGGGCTGAAATTAACAACTTCTTTAGTTTGCGTACATGCTCTTTCCCCCAAGAGAATCTTTGGCCTTTTCTTAATAATTGATAAAGATTTTCGACGACATGAGAAAAATGTGGTATCCATATGAGATAGAATACACATGCGCCAAAAAATTTTCTCACCTTTGAGATGTTTGTGCATTTTTCTTGCATTCTGCTGATGGCATCTATCTTGATTGGTGAAGATTTACGTTCGTAGGGGCCACACGGATGTTCGACCACTAGGACTTCTTCTACTCCAAAAATCGACTTAGCTCCAGAAAGGGTAAGATATACCTCTTCTAGCCTTGTCAAAACCTTATCACAATCGTGAATATGGTTAACTACAAATGTCTTGCAACCATCTTCGTCAAGCTCCTCATTCTTTTCATTGACTTCACATCCCTTGATATGTACATCATCAAGAAATGGAAGAGTAAGTTGTGGAATAAAGTCCCTTAAGACTTTGTGCATGGCATTCATCATATGGGTTACGGAGTTTGTTGCACCTTGTGGTAGAGTGCACATGCGGACCAATCCAAGAGGTGTCTTCATTGTGGTAATGTCTCGACTTTCTAATGAAAGTTGAAATTGGTCATATCCTGAATATACGTCGCCCATAGAATAAATTGCTCTACCTGCAAAAGATTCAGCAATCTCGTCAACAATTGGACCCGAACAAACATTTCAGATTGTGACATGATTAATAGGCTGTAGATCTTGGATGAATCGTAAAGATCCATTTTTCTTGGGTACAATAAACCATCGATTTGAGTAAGGAGGTGAAGAAGGTTCTAAAATCTTCATTCTGATGTTCTCATTTAGAAGTTCCAATAATTTGGGCTAATGCACCCTTAGAACGAGAATGGGCTTGAGGTTCCAAGGCACATATGGGACCATAAAAATGACCATAGGAGTCACAATATTTGGATCCACACAGCCTATTTCACTTGACTGAAATGCAAAAGCTTTTTCATGTTTCATTAGCATTTGCATAAAAGAGTGTTTTTCAGCCGGTGAAAGAAAATAATTTTAACCTATTTTGAGCTCTTTTATACTTTCAAATATGAACTTGTGACCAATATTGGAAGGATCGCGAAGACTTGACTGATTTGCTGCCCTATCAGCCAACCCTTCACTTTCATGAGGCAATGGGATTATTCTTGCATTATGAGAAGATAAAACTCTTATAGAAAAAAACGTGTATAATATAATACCTTCCTCTATGTTGCTCAGATCGCCAATCTAATGCTTCCATTGGCTCTGAAAGGGGGGTAAAATACCAGTATACCAAACCAAAATTCTGCCAAATCACTCCTTCTTCATCTCCCACTTTAGAGTGTTGTTCACTGTATGAAAATAGTGATCGCACGTCATGAGATTTCGCTAATTTTTCTTTTTACATAAAATCTTCTCAAAATAGTTGAAAGCTACATGCTTTCTTTTACATGTTATTATAATCTAGAAGTTGTCTACAGTTTTATGGATCTTTACAAGAGATAATAAAAATTGGCTAAAACTTGTCCAAACATCTAATATTTTTGAATCATGGATACTAACACTAATGTCTAAAACGGCATTAGTTCTCTAAATCAATAAGAAAGTCACACTCTAGTTTTTTTTACACGGTGTGCCCATAGCGGCACAACAACATGGACAATCTTGCAGTAAGTCCTGTGGTTGTAAGTCCGATCTTACTTGTCATTATTGTGGAAAAGTAGATCATATTTGGCCACAATGCCATAAAATGTGCAAATATAGGCACAAGGAAAAGGAAAAGAGTAAAGTGTAGGATAATAATGATGATCAGAGCATTGTGCTTAACAAGTCTAGCATTAAGATTGAGGAGATTAATGTGGTGTAGCTTGATGTATCAGATGATATTATATTGGAAGCCTCTTCCTTGGATGCTTCACAACTAACTTATATTCTATTAGGTTATACTTAGTGTTGATTGATAGATTGATATAGATTCAGGGACTTTCTTTCATATGACCTCTCATAGAGAGTGGTTTCACTTCTATCACAACATGATTGGATATATCCATTTGGGTAATGATCTGGCATTGGAAATAGTTGGTATTGGTGATATCTAGCTGCATTTTGGTTAAGGCAACATGATTACTCTTCTTGATATATATCATGTACTAGCTCTCACAAAGAGCCTTATCTCTAATGGCATCTTGGATGATGCAGGTTATGTTGTCTCTTTTCGTGATTTCTCATGGAAGATTACTCGTGGGAATCTTGTTATTGCACATGGTGCTAAGTTTAGTATTCTCTATCCCTTTTGTTGAGAAGTAAGCATGGGAAATCTCCTTACACTAGAGAGGATAAGGGTTGCTAGGTGTAAATGGACTAGTGGATAGGGGAGCAAGGGGAAACCCTAACCCTAACTTCTCTAGAGGCTATATAAACATCCCAAAGTACACACTCACAGTTGAGGAGAGTGTACTAGTTGTACCTTGAACAACTGACTAAACAAGATCTTATTCTTATACTTGAGTTCTCTCTCTCCCTCTTGTGCACACTCTTTCATGCTTCCAACTCTGATTTGGAACATGGTATCAAAGCCATGTCAAATCCTTCAGCTTCCCTACATCAATAAGTCCACATGAGACTTCATTTTCTACCTCTTACCTCTTGACCACCAAATCCACAACCAAACACACCTCTGATGGAGGACTTGGGGAGAACAAAGGAGGAGGTTTCAGCTCAAGGGCTCTTCTAAGAAACTCTTCCCTAGCTCAAGGTGCAGCAGCCCAACACCACAAACCCCCACCTTGGCCACGCAGGAGGACAACATTGTAGCAAACATAGATTCGGCATAGTTTTTGACAACGACCTACCACGAGCTGAATCTCCTCCTATAGAAGGCGCAATCATGGGGGGCACCATAGGGCTTTCAAAGCCCCCCTAGTGGGATATCTCCCTCCAAGAGGGTTTGGAGAAATTCCTCCTGTGGTGGTTGCAATTAGTCAAACCCTAACTTTGGGTTTTTGGCAACCATAGCCAGGGAGCTTCAAGCCAACTCGTTTTCATTCTTTCTCAACCTGGCATTATCATTAGTGATTTTAATCATTGAAAAATAGATTGTAAAGATCAACCTACATTATGAGTACTAGAATGAATATTGTTAAGAATGCTTCTTAGCACTACTAATGCATTCAACTGATTCTCCTTATTGGTTGCTGTTGGTAAATCAAAGAAATGAGTGTTATTGTGCTCTCCTTTGATTCATCCATGGCATAGAGTTGATTGGTAAGCCTTGCTCCCCCAAAAACTCCTCTAATAGGCCACATTATCAAGAGGAGCATGAAGTCCAGTTAAAGCTCACCTCATTGAAACCTAGGAAAATAATGAAGCTTGAATCAAGGGTTGTTTGAAGAACAGGACCTCCAAAATCATATCTTGAGATATTACATTTGTATGATTTCCAAAATTTTTCATCTCTATAGATTTAGAGTTGGTTATCATTTGTAGGGCTATCCTTTCTTCTATTTGGTTTGTACTTGGCCACTTGTAAAGGACTAGACACTGCCATTGCTCAAGGCAATAGGTAAGACCTTCCTATAATGGCCATGACCTACACAAATGTAAGGCCTCAAATTCACAAGTTCAATGGAAAAGACTTCCATCCTTGGCAAGTCTTGGTAAAATATAAAATGATGGAATGAGGCTACTAGCCCTTCATAAAAGGGACCAAAGTTATTGACCCATCTAGTCCTCTTGATGTAGAAGATGATGAAAGGGCTCATGCCATTATCATGCTTCATTTGGATGAATCTTTAATTCATCATATTGACCAACTCTCCACTACCAAGGAGAAGTGGGAAGAGCTTGAAAGGCTCTATGGGGCTTTAGGGAAGAACTCCAAGATCTTTCTAAAGATTGAGTTTTTTCGCTTGGAGTACAAATAGGGAGAAGATCTAAGCAAGTTTATTTCACATATGAAGGGTGCTCATGGCACAGGTGGCCTCTGTTCAAGCACCAATTCATGATGAAGATGTCATTGTCATCCTTCTGAAGTCTATGAAGAAGGTCTTTTCAACTCTTGTGACTACCCTAACTAATATCTTGAACCCAACCTTGGCGAGTACCATCTAGTCTTACCTGGATGAAGAAAAGAGAAACCATATTGAAGGTACTTCAGCATTCACTTCTCGTGAGCAAGTTTTAGTCCATACAGCCTCTATTAAGTGGTCCTTTTGTCACTAAAAAGGGCATATTGTAGCAATTGGTGGAATAAATATCCTAACAAAATGAAGTGCAATAAATGCAAAAAGATCGGGCATATCACCAGTAAGTGTCCCAGTGTTCCAGAAGTACCTAAGGACTTGGAGGCCAACTTTGCCTCCCAATCCACAGATGACTGACTCTTTTAAGTCTTGTAACACTCTCTGCCTATAACTTTCTTTTGTAGCCTGATTTATAAAGGCATATCATTGTGGATTAAGGGGGGGCATCCTATCATGCTTTATCCAATGCCACCTAGCATTGAGGGGGGGTGTTGAGAAGTAAGCATGGGAACTCTTCTTACACTGGAGAGGATAAGGATAGCTAGGTGTAAATGGACTAGAGGACAAGGGAGCAAGGGGAGACCCTAACCTTAACTTCTCCAGAGGGTATATAAATAGCCCTAAGTACACACTCACAGTTGAGGAGAGTGTACTAGTTGTACCTTGAACAACTAACTAAACAAGATCTTATTCTTGTACTTGAGTTCTCTCTCTCCCTCTTGTGCACACTCTTTCATGCTTCCAACTATGATTTGCAACAGATTTCTTGCATTTGGATGAGTTAAACATGTTTTGGCTATGGTTGTAGTTCCACATATATCTCTTTGGCATCATTTCCTTGGGCACATGTCTTTGAAAGGAATGAAAATGCTTACTAGTTTGCAGTATATTTTGCCCCTAGACTCTAAGTGTTTTGAGTCTTATGATCATTGTTTACATGGTAGGCAGACATATAGTATGCATATGAAGTTTGGTATGAAGCCCATGGGTGAGCCTTTGGCTCTTGTTCATTTGAATGATGTGGTCCCATGCCCTATCAATCCCTAGGTGGTGGAAAATACTTTGCCACCTTCATTGATGATTACTCACATAAGGTCTGGGCTTACCCTATTAAGGAAAAATTAGATGTCTTGTTTACCTTTTACCACTAGCTTGCTCTTGTTGAGAATGAGTTTGGGTATAGGTTGAAATACCTAATGTCAGATAATGGAGGCCAATATGTCTCAAAATCTTTAAGCAGTTTTGTGATGAGTAGGATATTAAGCGTAAGTTGACCGCTTTCTGCACCCCTTCCTAGAATGGTATGTTGAGAATCAAGCTTGTGACTAGTATCACTGACATGACCAATCTTATCTAGATAGATGTCGTCTTAGCTATCACTCTCCATGTGTGTTGTAATAATTGAGTCAGTCATACTCAACCACAGTTAGTGGTACAATTAGTTAGTGACCTAATGTGTTTTCAGTTATGTGTGACTAGACTTTAGTAAGCATTATGGAATAGTGAGAAGTGGAGAACAATGAGAGTATACTACTCTCTCATGCCTTTGTCTCTCTCTCCCTTAGAATCTTGAACATGGTATCAAATCTTGAAGATTGAAGGCTTGGCGGTAGCATTGGCATCGGCATTGCAAGAGTTGGAGCTTGAAGTTAGGAGTTGCAGTGTGACTTGAAAAAGTTCATGTGTTGGCAGCCATTGGATTAGTTGTTGGAAGGTATGTTTCTTATGGTTTATCAATTTACAATCTGTCATGACGTGCATAGATTGGGCCGATTTGCTAGTCATCTTCTCTTGCTCCAACTCAGACATTGACAGCCATAAACACACTCTACTATTGATAAACAACTTGTTAGGGATTGAAGAAAGCTTCACATCATTGGTATCTTGGTTCTCAGCTCATTTGTGGGATGTTCAAATCAAACATTGGCCAAAAAATGGAGTAGGTCAGCTATTAATTATACAAAGACAACATACATCTACTTGGTTGTAGCTCATTGGGAGCTATATTGACCTTTATTGATGTCTACTAATGCTTGGAAATATATATGCCTTTACTCTCATGCTTTTTGGAATGGATTTGAAGAGTTCAACACTCAGATTTAAATGGTAATAATAGGCTGAAATCTATCTAGAATGCAGGCTGAAATCTATCCTAAATATATGACAGCTTACACATGAAGTTTTGGAGCATCTTGATACCTATTTAGTACCTGTAAATGATTGGATTTTGGTCCATGACTCGTCCATGAATATAAGATGTTTTGTGGATGTAAATGAGCATTAAATGCTCAAATTTGGGCTGAAATATTGTTGGTTATAGTAGTGGAGTGGCCGTAAACAACTTATGGGAAGAGTACTTGGCATTGCTACTTGCATATAGTACAAACATTGATGCTTGTTTGGTCATGTATTGAATCCCCTATGCATTGGGACATGTCTATGGTGGTTTAATGATATTTTTGAGCTGAGAATACCCAAATTAATGTAGAGTTTATGCTCATGGTCATAACAAGTTTCTTGCCTGTCATAAACTGTGGGAATATCCCGTGAATGTCAGCATCTGTTCTATGCATCTATTGATACTTGTATGGACATAGTTTGTTGTTGGAATGATTTTCCACTACCATAGAATTTTTTGAACTGATTTGAGCTTAGTTTATGCTTGGTTGACCGTGTTTTTTATTGCTGGAATATAGTTTATAGCAAGCAGGATTTTAGGAAACTGTACCTAAACTACAAGAAGTCTGTTCCTAAACTGCAAGGAGTCAAGCACTTACAGATTACATATAGCATTGAATACCTTAGTTGCATATATGGAAAATTCTCAAGGCACTGAAAATATCACTTAAATTATGGGAGAGAAACTCGATAACAAGAACTTTTCTCTATGGAAGTTTAGGATGCAAAATTTCTTGATTGGTAGAGGCTACTGGGATTTATGTATGGGAGCTAAAGCAGGACTCAAACAGCTTGAATGGAATCCGACTCATGATCAGTGGAGAGCTCATCGACAGTGGTCACAAAGAGCAAGAAAAGTGCTATATTGGTTCTCTTTATGCATTTTTTATGCCATGGCTATGCAAATTACCAGTTTTCAATCCCCAAAGGATGCTTGGGATAGTCTCATGAAGAATTATGGTAATGTTACTCATGCCATAAAGATACAACTAAAGTAACAGTTTAACAACATATCTAGAAATGGCAGGAGTATTCAACCTTATACAAAAAAGATAAAAACCATAACAAATCATCTTGCTACTATTGGTTCTAAATTCTTAGAGGATGATATGATTACAACTACATTGAATGGACTAGGCAAGGAGTATAAAGCTTTTGATACTTTGATTTCTGTGAGAGCAAATCCCCCTAACTGCGATGAATTACTTGCATTGCTGCTACATGAGGAAGTCAAACTGGTCTCAATATAGGTTCAAGTATCTCTCAGAGCAGATATATTATGTTTTACTTTAGTCAGCGAACTAGAGGTGGTAGAGCTCATGGAGCTTTTCGAGGTTATGGAGACACTTGGAATACGTATGGACAATATCAAGAGAATGCATGGCAAAGCTCAAATACCCAAGGATAGCAAGGATTTGGAGCCTTTAGAGGCAGGGGAGATCACCTAGAGGTAGAGGTGGCTCTTGACAGCAGCATGAGCAGTCCAACAAGGATAAAGATTGTCATTATTTTGGAAGATATGGGCATATAGCAAAGGACTGTCATAAAAATTAAGGAGATACAAAAACAAAGGTATATAGCATGGAAATTATGCATCTTCCAGTGGCACTCAGGATGATTAGGGAGATAGGTTGTTTGCTATGTAGCATGTTTCTAAGAATACATCCAAGCAAGGCAAGGATAAAAAATGGTATATAGACTCAGGAGCATCCAATCATATGACTCTGCATGGTGAGTGGTTTGATGAGATGACAGGAAGTTCCCATGGACATGTATGCATTGCTGATGACACACAGCATGATATTAAACATACATGTGTGGTTTCGCTAATCATGCCTAATGGCAGAAAGAAGAGTCTATATGATGTACTACATGTTCCTTCTATAACTAAGAATATATTGTTAGTTAGATAGATGCCAAAACATAATCTGCAAGTTAGATTCAACAGATATGGTTACTTTATTGAGAAATATGGAAATGGTTGCAAATTGATTGCTAAAGGCAAGAGAGATGGTAGAATGTTTACTTTGGATGCATCCATACCTGATTTGAAAGGAACCATGTTTGCCCATGATAATGGAGTAGTTAGAGATGTAGTAATTTGACACAAATGAAAATTTGGTCATGTAAATATTCAAAGGCTAAAAAATATGCAACAAAAAGAGGTTGCACTAGGCTTGCCAAATTTCAAGTATAGTGATCTTGGACATGTATGCTCTACTTGTCAGTTTGGGAAACAATCAAGGTTTCCATTCGTGAGACATGTTAGAAATAGTTTGAGACCTTTGTAATTGATAAATTCTGATGTATGGGTCCTGCCCATAATGGACCTTTTGGTGGTGCCATGTATTATGTGTCATTTATTTATGATTTCAGTAAGTATACATGGCTGTATATCGTGAAGCACAAGGATGAGGTGCTTGACGTATTCAAGGATTTTAAGACATGTGCTAAAAATGAGTTTGGATGTTATATCTCATGTCTAAGATCTGATGGAGGTGGAGAATATGTCTTTAGAGAGTTTGATAGGTACTTGGCAAAATATGGCATACGAAGGCAACTCACATGTGCAATTACACATCACAGTAGAATGGTGTAGCAGAGAGAAAGAATCGTGTACTTATGGAAGCTGCCATGGCAATGCTTAATGAAAAGAACTTGCCAAATGCTTATTGGGTTAAAGTAACTTGCCAAATGCTTATTGGGTCAATGTTGTTTATGTACTAAATAGAACACCTATAAATTGGAATTTATTATTTGACATTGTATAAGAAGCTATATGGTCACAATCTTGATATTAGTCACTTCAAAGTGTTTGGTTGCATTGCTTATGTACATATACTTGTTGAAAAGAAGAGGAAATTAGATTCAAAATCTATAAAAAGTGTTTTTCTTGGCTATGCACATGTTAGAAAAGCCTACAAGTATTATAATCCGTGTATTCGGGAGACCTTGATTAGTAGGGATGTAGTGTTTGATGAGTTGACATCATAGTATGGTGGTCCAAATGTAGTGGTTTCAAATGAACCAAAAAGCCCTACTCATGTCAAAAATTATCCTTCACCTACCATGAGTGGACCTACATAGGTGATGGTTCTTTTACTGTTAGTCCTTGGACATGGATGACTACTCAGTCATGTTTCTACATCCATTGACACAGATAAGTTAGTGAAGGGGAGACTAGATAAAGTCAAAGAGAATATGTTTGATGATGTAATTGGCTTTCTTACAAGCTAGATATGAGTCAGCAAGTCTCTACAGGTAGCACAGGCAGAAAGTGCAAGAGTGCATTGTCTCAGATTGAGACGCCCTTCACGGTGTAGCAAGAGGGCAGTATATGCTACGGGTAAGGGCTTTAGCCATCGATTGCTCTATTTTTTTGATTTGAGGCCATTTTGGGGCCTGTTCTGGAGGCGGAAGTTTTCTGCACGCACTCAGGAAAAGGCCCTGTTTTATGCTGTGCGACCACTATCTACAGATCGGTGAAAAGTTACTGTAGAAATTGCATCATATGCCTGTGCGCAGAGACATTGGGAGTTACAGAATCATCCTTGTTGCCTGTTGATGCAAAATAGTCACTAGGAAGTGACTGTATGGTCAAATACCACTTTCGTCAGTTTTGTAGATTTGCCCTTGTGAGGCTGAAGCTATGTTCTTTGCACTGACAGAATTTTTTGCAGTGTTCTGTAATGGCGTCTGATTCTCTTTCACAGATTGTCACTGAAAAGCTTGACAAGAATAACTTCCAAGCATGGAAGTTCAGAATGATGAATTTCCTTATGGGAAAAGGATATTGGGAATTCGTTGCAGGAAATGAAGAAGAACCAGTTCTTCCTGATGTTCCCAATCAACAGCAAATGCATGCATTTAAAGCATGGCATGAGAGAGCGAGGAAAGTTATGTACTGGCTGTCTATCAGCATTTCAGACTCTATGATTGTGCATATTCAAGATGCAAGTACGCCAAAGGAGGCATGGAGTACTTTGTCAAAAATGTATAGCACAAATACGCAAGCCAGGAAAATGCAACTCAAGCAAGAGTTGCACAATGTGCAAAGAGAAAGTATGAGCATCAATGACTACCACATGAAGGTGAAGAAGATTGCAGATGCACTTGCTTCCATTAGGTCGCCAGTGGAAGATGATGATTTAGTTTTTGTGACCTTGAATGGTGTAGAAAAGGATTATGCACAGTTTCGAACATCCATTTCCATCCGTGAAAGATTTCCTGATTTTGAGGAGTTGATTGCTCTTCTACTTTCTGAGGAGCAGAGAAATGGTGGTGCATCTTCTTCAGGAGGAACTTCAAAAGAAGCTGCCTTCTACTCAAATGCTGGAAGAGGTAGAAGCAGAGGTAGAGGAGGCCGATCTGGAGGCCGTGGTAGAAATCAGAATATGCAGCAAACTCAAGAAAACCAGTCCTATGGAGGAGGACGTGGTAACTCTAGAGACAATGGGAGCCAAAGAGGTCGTGGTGGATGGAAAAGAGGCCAAAATGCAAACAGCAATGTTGAATGCTGCTACTGTGGTAAAATGGGTCATATGGCTAAAGACTGCTATAAAAAGCAGAATGACATCATGAATGGAAAATTGTAATAAGGAAATTATGCATCTTCTAGTAGACAGGGTGATGACAGAAATGAGCATTTGTTTATGGTGCAGCACGTGACCAATTCTGTGACAAGTGTAGAAGAAAGCAACGATGTGTGGTATGTTGACTCAGGTGCATCAAATCACATGACATGTCATGCAGAATGGATGCAGGATGCAAGGAAAATGGAAAAACCAGGATTTGTGGAGACTGGTGATGATACTGCACATCCTATTGTGCAGATTGGAAAAATTCCTTTGTCTATGCAGGATGGGAAAAAGAAATACCTATCGGATGTATTTCATGTCCCGAATATCACCAAGAACCTGGTTTCTCTTGGCCAAATGGTTGAGCAGGGCTTGCAGGTCAAATTTAACTCTCATGGATGCTTTGTTGAGGATATGAAAAATAAAGGTCGCTTGATAGTAGCAAAAAGAAAGAAGAAGGGAAGAATGTTTACGTTGGATGCAGACATGCCTGAATTGAGTGCATCAATGTTTGCACATGGGACCGGTATAGTTGCAGATATTGATATCTGGCATAAACGCATTGGTCATGTTAATGTACAGTGACTTAAATCAATGCAAGCCCAAAATATTGTTGCAGGATTGCCTAAATTCAAGGTTGCAGAAATGCATAAGGTATGTGAAGCCTGTCAATTTGGAAAACAGGCAAGGAAACCATTTCCTAGACATGTTCAAGAGAGTAAGAAGCCATTGGAATTAATTCACTCTGATGTGTGGACTACTAAAGCTGCATCTCTTGGAGGCTATCATTATTTTGTCACTTTTATTGATGACTATAGCAGAAAAGTTTGGGTGTATTTTATGAAAAAGAAAAGTGAAGTTTTTGGGAATTTCAAAACTCTTTAATCTATGGTTGAAAAAGAAATAGGCCTGCAAATAAAATGCCTAAGGTCAGATGGAGGGGGAGAGTACCTCTCAAATGAGTTTGCAAGGTTCTTGCAGGAGCATGGCATAAAGTAGCAATATTCATGTAGTCATACTCCACAACAAAATGGAATTGCAGAAAGAAAAAACAAGCATATTGGAGAGGTATCTTGTGCCATGCTCAATGAAAAAGACCTGCCAGATTTTTATTGGACTGAGGCAGTTGCTACAGCAGTCTACATAATGAACAGGACTCCCACTACAACAATACATGGCATGACTCCAGAGGAGAGGTATACTGGTAGGAAACCAGATATTTCTCATTTGAAAATTTTTGGTTGCATTGCCTATGTTCATGTGCCAGTTGAGTTGAGATCCAAGTTGGATCCAAAAGCTGAGAAGTGCATCTTTATTGGTTACTCTCTGCAGCAGAAAGGATATAGATGCTATAACCCTTCTACTCGTAAGTTTACAGTGAGCAGAGATGTTTTTTTTAATGAGATGAGTAGTTGGTATAAACCAGTAAATGTGATTGATAATGTAGATGCACAAAATGGTAATGCTACACAGAATTCACAGGAACAGTCACAAGATATTAGTGGACCTGGAGCGTTCTCTAGCAGTGGTTCACATTCTTTGCCATGGACAGACAGATTGAGATCAGGAGAATCTTCTCAAAGAAATGCAGACAGTGGTATGCAGGTATCACGAAAAGGAAAAGAGAAGGTAGATCAGCCCATGTTTGATGTGAATGCAAGTCACTCTTATGTGGATGGTGAATCCAGTGGCTCAGAACAGAGCATTGATGATGAGTTGGGTATTCCTTCTATTGTTACACCTGGAGTAAGGAAGACCACGGATGTTTTGAGAGCACCTGGGAGTGAACCTACTTTGCACAGGTACTAGAGCTAGGTATCATGTGGACAGGCTGAAATATGATGGATTTACAGCCATTCACTATGCGTATATGGTCAAAGTGATACAGGAACCAGAACCCACTTCTTTTGAGCAAGCCATGGGAAAAGAAAAATGGGAGAAAGCCATGGATGAAGAAATAGATGCGTTGGAAGAAAATGCTACATGGGAATTGGTACCTTTGCCTAAAGGTAAGAATGCAATTGGTTGTAAGTGGGTTTATAAGGTGAAGCACAATGCAGATGGTTCTGTGAACAAATACAAGGCAAGATTAGTAGTCAAGGGGTATGCACAAACATATGGCATTAATTATGAAGAAACATTCAGTCTGGTTGCAAGGATGGCAACCGTAAGAGCAGTCATTGCTATGGCTGCATCAAAGGAATTGTCTTTACATCAAATGGATGTAAAGAATGCCTTCTTGCATGGTGATTTGCAAGAAGAGGTATATATGGAGCAGCCACCAGGTTATGTGCATGCTGTTCATCCTGAGTTTGTTTGCAGGTTGAAGAAAGCCTTGTATGGCTTGAAGCAAGCACCTAGAGCATGGTCTGACAAGATAGAACAGTATCTTGTCACTATTGGCTTTCAGATTTCCAAGGTAGATTTCTCACTTTATGTGAGAAAAACAGAGTTGATGATTTGATTATGACAGGTGACAGTGATGAAGATATCCTTCATGTGAAAATGCTATTGAAGCAGAAGTTTGAGATGAAGGATTTGGGAGAGCTGCATTATTTCTTGGGCATTGAGGTGATTAGATCACCAAGTGGGATACGGCTCTTGTAGAGGCAGTATGGATTGGACATGTTGTCCAAATATGGGATGACAAGCTGTAAGCCTATTTCAGTTCCTTTGGAGCAGAATGTGAAGCTGAGCACAGATGCAGGTGAGCTTCTGGAAGACCCTTATATGTACAGATGCATAGTAGGAAGTTTGATTTATATGACTATTACCAGGCCAGATTTGAGCTATGCTGTTGGATTGGTAAGTCAGTTTATGCAGGCTCCAAGGAAACCGCATTTGGATACGGCTAGATGCATACTGAGGTATGTGAAGTCCACATTGCAGTATGGACTACTTTATGAGACTAGGGTTCAGATACAGTTGTATGGATACACTGATGCTGATTGGGCTAGTAGTATTTCTGATAGACGATCTACCAATGGATATGTGTTCTCTTTTGGGAATGCTGCAGTCACTTGGAGCAGCAAGAAACAGCCTACAGTTGCCTTGTCGAGCATAGAGGCTGAGTATAGGGGCGCAACAATGGCTGCATGTGAGGTAGCTTGGTTGCATAAGCTACTTTATGATATGCATCAGTCTACAGATGGGCCAGTTGTCATTTATTATGACAACATGAGTAGTATACACTTGGCAAATAACCCAGTCTATCATGCTAGAACAAAGCACATTGAGGTGCATTATCACTATGTGCGGGAGAGGATTTTACTAGGTCTTATTGATCTAGTTTATGTCAGCATAGAGGATCGGGTAGCTGACATATTCACGAAGGCATTGGGCGCAGAGAAGCTGCGCAAGTTCAGAGACCTGCTTGGTGTGCACGAATTGGGATTGAGCTCGAGGGGGAGTGTTGAGATATCGAGCTCCACTCGTGATATGCCAGGGTGACCGTTGTGCATTTATGTCACCGACTTGTCAGTTGTTGCAGATGCGGTTGGTACACCGCCCATGAATAATAGCTAGATGACAGCTATCCTTATCTACTCTAGTTCGTGGCTTAGTTAGTATGCCACCTTAGTTAGTTGAGTTTGGTTTGAGATCCATATATAGGGTTCTTCTATTTCTATGTACTTGAGTTCCTTTTGGCTTACACAACTAAGAAGAGGAAAACTATTTTCAGCCTCCACCTTTGTGTGTATTCCCCCATTGTGCAAGAAGAAAGCTACAGGTGAGACTCCTTCCTTCTCTCCCACAATCTTGACAGTCTACACTTCAAGGTATATGGCTATTGCAAAAACAGTATGCTCATGATATGTGGCTGAAATATGGCACAATGGAGTGTAAAGCCATGGAAAAACCATTGGATCAAAATGTCAAACTTGTAGTTGATGTTGGAAATGAAATAGAGAATGTCACTATGTATCAACATATGGTGGCTAGCTTGAATTATCTCACTATCAACCATCTTGACCTTAGTTATGCAATGTGGGGATGATTAGCCAGTTTATGTAGAAGCCTTGTAAGCCACATCTAGATGTAGTCAAGAGGATTATGCGGTACGTGAAGGGTATTGTTGATTATGGGATATTTTATGAGCATGGAAAGTTATTTGAATTGATAGGCTATATGGATGTTGATTGGGCTGGTTGTGCCTTCAGCTTGGGTAGCAGTATGATCAGTTGGAGTAGTAAGAAGCTACCAACTATTGCTTTATCTAGTACAAAGATTGAATACGAGGGTGTAGCCTTAGCAGCATGCAAAGCAATTTGGCTTGTGAAATTGCTACATGACTTGGGCATTCAGTTAGACAGGAAGGTCATCTTACATTGTGATAATCTCAATAGTGTGATGTTGGCTAGCAACCCCGTCTATAATGCTAGATCCAAACACATAGAAGTTCATTACCATTTCATTAGGGAGATGGTACTTGCTGGAAAGATTGATCTACTCCATGTGAAGACAAAAGACTAGGTAGTAATATATTTACCAAATCACTTGGTAAAGAGAATTTTGTGCATTTTAGGGAGCTACTTGGAGTACAACAGTTAGCTTGAGCTTGAGGGGGAATGTTGAGAATCAAACTCATGATGAGTATCACCAACATGACCAATCTTATCTAGATAGTTGTCATCTTAGTTGTCACTCTCCATGTGTATTGTAATAAGTGAGTCAGTCAAACTTAACCATAGTTAGTGGTATAGTCAATTAGTGACCTAGTGTTTTTTTTAGTTATGTGTGACTAGACTTTAGTGGGCATTATAGAATAATGAGAATTGGAGAACAATGAGAGTATACTTCTCTCTATTACAGCTCCATGTATTTGTCTCTCTCTCCCTCTAAGTCTTGAACATGTTTTTGTCAAACACATGAATAGGATGATTTAAGAGAGAGTCTGTAGTATGCTTAACCAAACATGCTTACCATTATACTTTTGGTTTGAGGTAGTTGCTATTGCCATACACTTGATTAACAAGTCCCCTTGCACTGCTCTGGATTGCCAAGTAGAAGAGTAGGTGTGGACTAGAAAATCTCCATCATATTCTCATCTGGATGTCTTTGTTTATGAGACATTTTCTACTATGTTTCCAAGAACAAGCACAATAAGCTGGACCCTAAGTCCATGAACTACATCTTTCTTGGTTATGGAAATGCAAGTGAGATGGGCTATCACCTATGAGATCTGCAAGCTCGCAAAGTTATCCGCAGCCTTGATGTCATTTTCTATGAGGAAAATATACATAGGTAGCATGATTAGGTTGTTAAGGTATGCAGGGTGATCTTTTAGGAGGAGACTCCTACTCTTATCTAGCCAACTAGACAACCTTCCACATCTAATGCTCCACTGGCCCTGTATCCACTTGTTGTGCAAGATCAACCTATTTTGGGATGCTTTACTAGAGCTAGGAGACATCAATCTAAGTTCTTTACACCCTCATGGATTATGTTATGGTGACATATGTAAGATAAGCCTCTCTCTTATGAAGAGGCCATGCACAGAGATGATAGTTACTTATGGGATAGGGCTATATAGTTAGAGTTTGACTCCTTATGGACAACCATACATGGGATTTGGTTTCTTTGCCTAGTGGCAAGAAGGTATTGCTATGAAGTGGGTATACAAGTTGAAAGCTATCCCTGGACATTCCAAGCTAGCTAATAAGGCTACATTAGTAGCTAAGGGTTTCAAGCAGGAACATGGTATTAACTTCCATGAAATCTTTTCTCTTGTGGTCAAAATGGTGACCCTACACTTGCTACTAACATTGGTTACTCAACTAGATCTAGATCTTTATTAGATAGATATCAAGACGGTTTTTCTACATGGGGAGTTGCATCATGAAGTTTATATGCAACAGCCTAAGGGCTTTGAGAAACAAGGTAGGGAACACCTAGTTTGCAAGTTGAGAAAGATACTTTATGGCCTTATGTAGACACCTAGGGAATGGTACCATAATTTTGATGCCTTTATGTAGTCACAAGGATATAGCCATAGTGCTATGGATCTGTATCTAACAATAGAGAAGAATCATAATGGCAGGCTTATGATTTTGGTACTCTATGTTGATGATATGCTTCTTGCTGGGAGAGCTCATGATGAGCTTGATGCCTTGAAAACTCAACTCAAGAAGAGTTTTGAGATGAAGGACATGGGACAAGCATCACATATTCTTGGAATGTGCATTACACATGATCGCTCTAAGGGGATCCTTTATTTATCACATAAAAGGAGTATATCCAGAAAGTCCTTAAGCATTTTCATATGCAGGATGGTAAGCCCATTGGCTATCCTCTACCTTTTCATGTGAAGGTTAGTTAGGCTGATTATCTACAAATTGATGCGCAAAAGGCTGAGATGACCAAGATCCCTTTATGCATCTGCAATGGGCAGTTTGAGGTATGCAATGATGGCTACTTTTCCTGACATAGCATTTACAGTGGGAGTTGTGGCATCCTATATGGCTACACATGGCAAACAACATTGGGATGCCATATAAAGGGTATCATGAGATACCTCAAAGACACAATAGCTATTTGCATATTTTATGGTGGCCAGGATATAGGAGTCATGGGGTACATTGACTCTAATTATGCAAGACATGCAGATAGTAGGAAGTCCACCTCTAGTTATGTCTTCATCTTTATTCGAGGTGCTCTTTCTTGGATGTTTAGAGTGTAGAAATGCATGGCCATCTCTAATATTGAGGCCAAGTATATTGCAGGTATTGAGGCTTGCAAGGAGGCTCTCTCGTTAGGTTAAGACCTTAATATTACTAATGTGGTCCCTACATTGCATTCAAATTCTTTAAGTGCTATTTAGTTGGCCAAGAATTTGTCTTCCATGTGAAGATGAAACACATTGAGGTGCATTACCACTTCATTAGAAGTTGTTTGAGGACAAGTTTATTGACCTTGTCATACAATCTCAATTGACCAAAATCATGCAGATTTGCTTATGAAAAGTCTATCAGTAGAGCGTTTTACCTCCCTTGGGACATTGATGGACATTGGATGAGATGATGTCTTTTTTCATCCTATTGTACTTATGTACATTTGTACTTTGTTACTTTTTCCTTATTCTAGGGGTACATTAACCTTTAAGTGGGAGGTTATTAAGGTAAAGACACATGTGCCTAGCTATCTATGTATTACTATACTAATAGTACCTGCACACTTGTACACTATAGGTGGCGGGCACCAATCACTATCACTTCATTCTTTATTCTTTTACTGACATTTGAATAAGGGAAGACCGGTCACACACTGCAATTGTTGGAGTTCCCACATCTTCTCTCTCTCTCTCTCTCTCTCTCTCTCTCTCTCTCTCTCCTTTGATCATAGCTCTTACTTATCCTTGCATGCTTCCACTCTAGGCTCATTCACTTTAGATGATGCAAATGTAAAGACTACTTGCTTCTTCCACCATAGCTCTTGCTTTTTCTCACATGCTTTCACTTTGGGCTCACTTCCTTCAAATGATGTAGATGTAGAGACTACTTGTAAAGAAGCAAAGAGCTTATTGTAGATAGTGCTAGAATGAATAGTTTCTCAAAGAATACTATGATATGTAATAAAAATACAAGATATGTATGACCTATGCACTATACAATGGCTTCAGGGTGATACCTAAGAGTCATTATTCTAGGAACCAGTGAGCCTTTGCTACCAAGAGACTATAGTGAAGGTTGAAGAGCTAGAAACTCCAGGTGTTGCATTGATAGACCATGGTTTAGAGGTAAATGTCATCACGAGGAGCATTTATGAGAATGGAAGATAGCCTGTAGATGTTAACCATGGATGGAGGATAGGAGCAGCCAATAAATCCATAGGAGACCTACATATTGTATATCCAAACATGAAGACTACCGTAAGAGATGTACAAAATAATCATAATTTCTTTGTGCAATATTCATCATCTTACCAAATGATCTTAGGGAAATCATTTATTATTGAATGATGGTTCTAGCTAAACAACAATGTAATTTATGATAGTTTGTGTCAATCGTGTAAGGAACAAGGATACATTGAAGGATTACCCACTACCTCCCAATTCCAGAGAGTTTCGAGAGCTAGGTTTTTAGTAAGTACTATTGTAGTACGAGACTATAGTAGTACTGAGAAGATAAAGCTCTCACATATTGCTATAAGTGAAGAAACCTTTATTTCAAACTTAATATGATTCTCAACATCAAGTTTTGTGAAATTCAAGAGGATTGAAGAGATGAAAAGAGCTTTCAGTGAGTATGTTTGTAGGATAGAAAATAGTAGGTTTATTGCAAGGTGATGAGAGGATTACATGATTACATAATAGATATCTTTTGTAGACATATTTGCAAATATTTTAGCTATGCTAAAAACATAGCAAAGTATTGGTTCTACCATTAGACAAGTACATTCCTTGAATATGCTTCAAGTCATTGATAAATTTACGATGCATGAAAAGTCATATCAAGAAAATAGGGCTAAATCCACAACTAAGATCAATTATAAAAATAATGAAGCTAGTTAGAGTACCATTGCCCCCAAAGAGTGAAAAGTTAATTAAGTTTGCTTCCAAATATCCAAACCTAAGAGATCCAAGGAAGATTCACCATAACTTTATAGAGAAGTATCTTAAAGAATTGAAGATTGGCAGTAAAGATTTGGTTTTACCAATAGAGGGATATCATTTCATGGCAATGTTATCTAGGCATGGTAGCCTGTTTGATTTCAACACATGAAATAGGTTGTCTAGGCATGGTAGGCTATTATCTAGGCATGGTAGCCTGTTATCTAGGCATGGTAGCAATGTTATCTAGCCTGTTTGATTTCAACACATGAAATAGGTTGTGCGGATCTAGGAGTGATAGACCCACTATGATTTCTACCATATCACACATATGCTAGAACTTGCAACCTATACTAGTGCGTAAGGCTCATTTTTCCAAACACATAGATTTGTTAAATGAAAGAATAAGAATGGTTGTTTGAGATCCTTCATCCCCACCATATTCTAACATATGTTTCGTAGTAGAATGGTACACTTAGGCTTATATAGGATCTTTAGCTAGTGAGAAAAGTGACCATTTGAAAATGTAGGTGTAAGATCAATGATGGATAAATTTGCAGAAGCATTCGTAGGCAAAACTATTTATTTTTTGAAAGATATAATCAAGAAATAACTAGCTCAAGCTTGCATTTGAAAACGAAGACTTGAGTACAATGAAGACTCCACTTGTCTTGGTTCATATGTGTACATTGCCGTAGGGAGCTAAAAATATATGGCTCATATGATAAATGCTAAGAAGAATGTAATCAAGGCTAATATTTAAAGTCTAGCTATACCATTCTTGGAGTTCTTGGATGATGTACCCATTAAGGGATGTGTAAAGAAAGAGAAAGACAAAGGGATGGATGAAAAAGGATGCAGAAAGTTTGTTAGAGATAATATATTATATTGTGAGAAAATTCTTACAAGGTTAGAGGAAGTGAATTTGACCCTCTTAGGTTAAAAATTAGTGTTTGATATTGAGTCATGGACCTAATGGGAAAAGGCCTTCTCTTGGGAAAGTGGATGCAATAAAGCAGATATAAGAGATATGTTGATCGATATTTGAAATTAGAAGGTTTCTTGGAGCTTATGTGTTTTACTTAATCTAGATTCCCTATTTGGCTCATATTGCACATGGCTTCCCCACTGATTGTTAAGAAAGGGAAAATTATTCTTTTTGGACAAGGGACATACCAAAGCTATAAGGAAACTAAACAAGCTTTTGAGGACAACAAAACATTAAGAAAAGCAAAGTATGTAGATGGGAAGTTTATCATTATTGCACTGGACACTAGTCTAATTAGAATTTGTTGGGCTATAAGTCAAGATGATGAAAAAGGAAGCGGATATACAATGAGGTTTGGTGAAAAAATTTTAAATGAAAGATAAAGGAGATATCCATAGATCAAGAGAGAGCTATGGAGTGTTGTGACTACATCAAAGTGTTATAAAGAGTACTTCATTGTGTGAAGAAAAATGCTAAGGCTTGCACTGAGGACACACAGAGTGTACGACCATGACAGAAACACAAAGAGACAGACACAGGCACAGAGGGAAAAACTCAAACCCTTACCGCAAAACTTAAAACTCAAACATAGAAACTCAAACACAAACAGAAGAAGGGAGAGAGAGAACACAACTCTGAAGTGAATGAATGCTGTAAATGAATGTAAGAGTGTACAGTGTGCTCAAGGGCAGAGCAATGTTGGAGTGTGACATCCACCCGGAGACGGATCCCAAGTCTGTGTGACCACCACTCGGAGTGTAGGAGTGCTGAATAGTAAATGGTAGCATGCTGGTCACCAAAATATAGTAGTTTGGAGGCTGGAAATTCATAAACGCAGTAGTATACCACCGATCGGAGGCTGGAAACTGCGCACAACCTATTGTAAATAGTAGCCTGAAACAGTGTTTGATGTGGTTGGCGATGACTCGATGATCACATCGCAACAGATGATGATGTCACCAGTAGTTGACCTCAGCATGGATGAAGACACCAGCAGTAGGAGCAAACACAGATGGAGCGGTAGAAATCTCGAGGGTTGGACAACCACGTGGGAGGAGGCTAATGGCTGAAATTTACACATGGAGTGAGAAACTTGCACAGACGAAATGAGGCTGAATGGGGATAGCCTATCTAGTTATAGATGTGGAAGGGCATCCTAAAAATCACGTTTTCCACTACTCCCCATTTTAGGGTTTCCACTGAACTCTCTCAAACCGCTCTCTGTTTTAGGGTTTCCACTGAACTCTCTCGAACCACTCCCCATTTTAGGGTTTTCACTCTAAGAGAGCATTTTTAAATGTGTTTTGGGGTTGTTTAAGAGGCTAATCAACAAGTAATGCATATTTTAGCTCAACGCCCCCTCTCATGCCCAAACTGAACCGAAAGGTTAGGCCAACCACTTTGATGTTTATTGACTTGAAGGTATCCCACCCCAAAGTAGCTAGGGCATTGGACAAAGGGTGCACGTCGGCTGCATAGTGGCCTACCAAGACTACAGAGGCAATAGTTATCTTACCAAGGGAATCCAAGTAGTTACCCCAAAGAGGACAAGGCATCGAAAAAAGGGTGCATGTCGGCTCCCCAATGGCCTACCAAGCCCTACAAAGGCAGATGGAACTACATGGATTTTTTTTTTTGAATAAGTGAGGTAAATTTTATGGGATGCAGTTGATTGAGTAAAAGTGACCCAGAAGACGGGAGTAGGGAGGGTACACCCAACACATCACAAAACATAACAGGCTAACCCATCCACTTAGAGTGTTCATGACAATGAAAAATAGGTGATGAGGTATCCATGTGATGGAGGAGGATGTTGGTGTGGTGACATCTACACTGGTGGAAATAGCTTAGGATCCGCTCAAGTGGTGCATGCTAGAAGAAGAGCAAGCACTCCTAGGATGATGAAACCATGAAAGGAACAGTGCACATCCCCATGTCTCTAGCCTAGGTAGGATCAAATCAATTTGCAAGTTAGCCTTACATTGAAAGACAAAACCCTGCAAAAGAGATGAGAATATGCAACCACAAAGATTAGTGGTGAGATGCTCCAAAGTAAAACAAAACAGAAAGAAAATCTAACACAAAATAAATGCAATGAATGTGTATGTGTGTGAGTAAATGCAGTGGAAGACAAAATAATGGAAAAGCTAAGGACAATGAACCCTACAGGCTCGACTCTAGTGTGAAAAATGAATGCTAGACTGACCTAGAGTATCCAAAAGGACCTAGAGACATGCTAGTCTAAGTAGGTGGCCACCATCTCATATGTCTAGTAGTGAGGCCTTGCCAAGGGTACGCCTAACAAGGTGGGGAGGAAGGTAAGATAGATGGATGAAGTGCAATGGGATTGGAATCTGTAGACCAATCAGCCAGTCCCTCAATGATAGTGAAAGAGATGGGCTGCTGAGGTTGCACTCGAGCCACATGTCCAATAACAATGGTGGGTGTGCTGAAGGAGCAAATTAAGCAGGAGCGGAAGGCGTAGCCCCACTGGACTATGCAGTCATAGTGGTTTGTAGAGGCCTTTTAGGTGCAAGACCATGGGCCTTGGATTGACACTCGTCCACATGGCATGCTCTGTGGGGTGGCAGTGTGTGCAAAACCAATTTTTCTTAGGGAGTTGTTGCCAGATAGGTCTAGATTCTTTGGTTCCATCTAAGGAAGAGGAGTCACCCTTTGATTGGCTTGCCTTTGCATCTTGCGAGTTCTTGCCACTGGTGGTTTTCCCTCCCAAAGAAGAGGCAATGAACCGCCTCTGCTCTGAATAAGGCTGTGATGAGGATTTCTTGTGGACTTGATCATGCAGCCTTGCGTAATGCAAAAACTGGCACTCAACCTTGTAGAAGGTTGGCAATCAAGGTTGGGAGATGATGTGGTGAATGAAATTGAATTACTTTGTAGGAAACTTATTCAAGAAGAATGTAACATGATCGTCATTTGACTTTGGAGAGCCAATAGTGGCGAACTCAGCAATAAGTAACCGCCTATATTCAGCCAGCTTGACTTTCATATCATCCCCTTCCTTAATAGAGAACTCTTGAATCTCAAAGTTTAGATTGATGCGCCGAGTACGATCACAAGCCACATAGTGGTCGAGAAGGTGACTCCAATGCTCTGACATGAGCAGGAAGTGTTGCAACTGAGAGTAAAACTTCGGAACCAATCACTGCATCAGCTCAACATTGGCTATGGCATTGTGGACTCTCCATTGACAGATGTAGTTAGGGTGAGCTAGTCGAGGGTCCAACATAGGCTCTAGACCAATGATGAGGTCCCAAAGACCTTGAGACTCAAGCACTTATTGCATGAAATTAGACCAAGTGGTGAAATTTGACTCGTTAAAATGTGTTTTATCTATGAAGGCATTCTTGGCCATTGCAACAAGAGTGGTAGTGCTTGGAGATGGATAGTGTGAAAAAGTGTAGTGGAGGTAGGAGGGAGGAGTGGAGTACACTTGGGAATGGGCCCCAGAGTGCCCATAGGCATGCGGGTAGTGTGCAAGGTGGCTCCATAGGTAGGGATGGGCTGATTAGGCATGGGCATGGGAATCCTTGCATACCTGTAACCCAAGCAGAGTGTGAAAATGCATCATAAGCTGAGGATGGAAACCCTTGCGTATGCGTGGTCATGGGAGAGGTGAAGCTGGGGATAGTGAGAGGGATGCCCATCACAGACAACCCAAGAGTTATGGGTATGCTCATTTGCTGAAAGGTGAGAGGCACTGTGTTAAAGGGTGGAATTCCCCCTAACAAAGTACCATGGTGCAAAGAGGTAGAGAAGGAAAAGTTGCTAGGAGTGGAGATGGAAGATCCAACCCCTAGGGTGTGTAATGCAGATGTGGAGTGTAATCCAAGGTTTTGGAAAGATGATGAGAGGTGATCAAGGTGTGATATAGAAGAGGGTGAGATGGGAGGGAAGTGAGAAGTGTGTGTGATATGCTCAAATGAAATAGAAGCTGTAGATGTACCTAAATTGCGTCTGCTTCGTGAGCCCCCTGTATTGAAGTTCACATACGCAAATCCATCCAGATCCTGTACCTCAATAGAAGAAACAGGCGAGGGTTTTGATTCATGCAACACAAAAGAATTGTACAAATGTGACATTGAACCTGGCTAAGATGATGAAGATGGATCGCCAAACGTTCCAAATGACGTATGTCCTCTGTGATCGGAGAGGTGGCCAGCCTCACCAACCAGCCCAAATGTGGTAGCAAAACTAGTAGGAGGGGTGTAAACATCGCCATACTTGTTGGGATAGTACTCCTCAAAGTCCTTCTTTGTCATGTTAGTGAAATGTGGAATAGGAGTAGAAGAAGATGAAGGTGAAAGTGGAGTTTTGCCCTCCTCACTGAGTCCATAATGCTGTCTCAGGGCCTTCAATGATGGAGAAGCTTGATAAAACATCATAGGAACTAGAGAATCAGGTGTCTGGGACATTGTGATTCAGTTACGAGTCGTATTGTGTGCCTCACACAAAGACTAGCTCTCCACAATATCCACAGGATAATCTTTACAAGAGAATCGACTCTGATACCATGTGAAGAAAGCAACTAGGGTTTTCATTGAGGACACACAAAGTGTAGGACCACGACAGAAACACAAAGAGACAAACACAGACATAGAGGGTAAAACTCAAACCCTAAACACAAAACTCAAAACTCAAACATAGAAACTCAAACATAAACAGAAGAAGGGAGAGAGAGAACACAACTCTGAAGTGAATGAATGCTATAAATGAATGTAACAGTGCAGAATGCGCTCAAGGGCAGAGCAATGTTGGAGTGTGGCATCCACCGAAGATGGATCCCAAGTCTATGACCACTAGTCGGAGTGTAAGAGTGTTGAATAGTGCATGGCAGCAAGCTAGTCACCAAAATACAGTAGTCTGGAGGCTAGAAACTGGTAAAGGCAGTAGTGTACCATCGATCGAAGGCTGGAAACTGCGCACAATCTATTGTAAATAGCAAGCTGAAATAGATTTTTGATGTGGCTGGTGATGATTGGATGATTAGATCACATTAGATGATGATGTTGCCAGTAGTTAACGCTAGCATGGACGAAGGCATTAGCAACAAGAGCAAACACAGATGGAGTGGCAGCAGTCTCGAGGGCTGAACGGCCACGTGAGAGCAAGCTGATGGCTGAAATCTGCACATGGAGTGAGAAACCTGCATAGACGGAATGAGGATGAATGGGGATAACTTGTCTATTTATAGATGTGGAAGGGTACCCTAAAAATTAGGGTTTCCACTAAACTCTCTAGAACCGCTCCTCATTTTAGGATTTCCACTAAACTCTCTGGAATCGCTCCCCGTTTTAGGGTTTCCATTGAACTCTCTCGAACCACTCCCCATTTTAGGGTTTTTATCTAAAAGAGAATTTTTTAGTGTGTTTTGGGGTGTTTAAGAGGCTAATAAGCAAGTAATGCATATTTTAGCTCAACACATTGGTGCTTTAGTAATAGTAGAGGAAGACTATTTACCTTTGTTAGGCATGATTACAGGTTTCTCTACTCCAAATATAGCCACATTTACCTCTGTTAGGCATGAATACAAGTTCCTCTACTCCAAATATTGCCATATTAATATGGATTGCTTATATAAAGTCAATAAGCCCATAATTTAAGCATATTGTAGGTAGAGAGAACCCAATAGTGAATATGCTATCTAGAGCCAGATATGAGGATGAAAAGGTTATGCTAGTAGTCAATAATGAAGTTGAGATTTCAACCACCACAATGGATCATGAATGCCATGTATTTTCTATAGAATCGTTTGCAGAGGAATTGTGTGAAGACTAAATGGATACAGATTGGCCAACACCTAAGTACATTGAACAAGAGAGATGAATGAATAGAGGCTGAGTTCAAGAGGATTACAATAAGGGATTATGGATACTTCTTGAAAGATGGGTTCTCATGGAAGCATCCAAAGAAGAAAAGAGGATCACCATTGAGGGTAACCTATGACAAATATACAAAGGTTCCAGGTTTGAAGGATTTCCATGAAAGCTTGCAAGAAAGACATCTACATTTGAGAATATTAAAGAGCATCATTGATGGAAGAGAATTTACAAGGATATGTTAGAGTGTTAGAGTCTTTCAGAGAGTGCTAGATGTACTCTTTAGTACGACACAAATATGAGTTATACCCTATGTATAATTTATGTATGCATTATAAATGGGTTGTTGACCTTGTTACTATGCATGTAGGGTTGTGGTGGAAAATGACTAACCAGGTTGAAGGAAGATCATGTAGAGTTGTGGTGGCAAATGACTAACCAGGTTGAAGGAAGAGCATGAGGGATCAAGATTACTAGTGCAACATCTAAGTTCCTTCTTGAATATGTTTTTTATAGCTATGGATGTGTAGAAAAAGTGAGTATATGTAGAGAAGAGTTGGATGCAAAAGAAGCCAAAAAGTTCCTTTCAAGACTAGGTATGAAGCTAGCCTTGACTTCAACTCATAACCTAGAGGCTAATGGAAAGAGTGAGAAAGGGTGTCACCCCATAGTGAGAGCCTTAGTAAAGGCTTGTAAAAGAAGAGTCAAAGAGTGGCATGGCTATTGCCTTCACTTTTATGGGAAAATCACATAATGATACCACAGGTTATATGATAGAGTTGAGGTCATGTATGGGCAAAAGCTAGTCATGTCTACAAAAATAGTGACTACTACATGGAGCATGATTCCATGGGAAGATGATTTGACCACATAAGATTTTTTAGGTCTTAGGATCCAATAGCTAGAGAGAAGATTTGTTAGGCCTTAGGATCCAATAGCTACAAAGGAGATTAGAAGATATTGAAGTTGTTTGTGTAGAGGCTGAAAGAGGCAAGACTGAAGAATAAAGAGAGATTTAATAGGAGACACAAGTTGAGACCCAAGGCTATTGAAGAGGGTGATTGGTTATTGGTATATGATAAAGGTATCCACGAGGTGGTTTGGACTATACGTTGTGATGTAGGTTTTTAACAAATCTATTTATGCCTTGTGAAAACTAGATGGGACATAGCTTAGGGTCCCAAAAGGTAAAAGAATCTAGATATTCAAGAAAAGAGATGTAGAGGAATACAAAGAGAAAAAGTTTGAAGATGAAGAGATAGAGCATAATATTAAATAGGACGAGGATTCAAAGCTTATGGAAGATGATGAACACCCCAAATTTGCAAAATCATAGTTGCACATGCCAAAGGATGTGCATGTTTAGAGGGGATGGTGGTGCATAGAACATATGCTGTACAATCACGTAGTGAATGCCGGAAGGTTCCCAAGAACAAAAGAACTCTACTTTTTGCACAAAACTCAAGGTAAAAAGCATGCATGATATGAACAAGAGACCAATTGGGTGCAATCTCCCCCCATGCCTTGTGTGAGCGCTCCACAAAGCATGTATTTTATGTATTAATCATCTTCAAGCTCAAATAATAGCCCAAATTACAAAATAGCAAGCTTTTAGCTTTTGAGTTTGCTTTAGCACAAAATAGGAATAAAGCTAATGGGCGGTGCCCAAAGAGTCAAGCGTACCCAATATAATGTCCAAGTACAAATAACATAATCGTGCGTCCATGTGCATACAAAATAATAAACAAATATCCAACGCCTCAATAAATAGGCGCGACAAAATATAGGCGCCATGCCTAAGATATGTGCCCATCAAAATATAAATGATAAATCGAATACTCGCTATCCTTCAATGCTTTCCTCCGCCACTGCTGCTATCTCTATACATCAACTGAAGCATTCACAATCGTTAGTAAAATAATACAACTAAACCGACAAAAGTGAATACCTAGCAATCTTCAGTTACATAAATAAATCAACTGGTTAGAAATCAATCCTAACCTTAATTTATTATGAGTGCGCACTCTAAACTCATAAACGTTTATTAATTTAATATACATTTTGCGGAATCACCCGCTATGGAATCATCCATGTACACACTAAATTAATGAAACACCCGAAAAGGATAGACGTCCCCATCAACTTCTCGCACAAAGAATCCACTTTGTGTATGAGCCCCAGTCATCAAAGTTTACGGAATCCACTGTAAAACCTCACGGAATCCACCGTGGCACGAAATCCACCGTGAAATATGCCTCCTAGCATCATACCCCCGGGGTGGGATAGCAATTGACCTCAATTGCTATTAGCTCAATGTGGAGCTAGCAGAGTGGGGAAAGCATTTAAATCTCTGGCACGCATCCATTGGGCTTCCTCTACAGGATGGTTCTTAAATTTAACTAGATATCTAAAATATCTTCAGCCAGTTCTAGTGGTCATAAAGTCAGTGTCTATGATAGCTTCAGGTTCAAGTATTTTAATCTCTTCCTCTAACAAAGGTGGGTTTTCATAAACAGTGTGTACAGGTAGTTGGCCTCTAAAGGGTCGTAATAAACTAATGTGAAATGTGTTGTGAATTTTCCAGTGAGGTGGTAATTCTAACTTGAATGCATTGCCATTAATTTTGTGAATGATATTAAATGGTCCATAGAATCTAGGTGCTAATTTCACAACTAGGTGTCTATCTACACTTTGTAATCTAAGTTTTTCTATTCTCAACCAAAAATACTCATCAACTTTGAAATTCATTGCTTGTCTTTTCTTATTGGCTTGTTTGGTATATGATTGCTGGGCTTTGGCAATCATGTTTTTAACTTCATAAAAAATAGTAGCGTGTATACTAGCAATATCATCAGCACTCTGAATTCTATTTGATAAAGATGCAACATGTGTAGACAATCTATTACCATAAATCACTTCAAACGGTGCTTTCTTTGTAGATGTGTGTGGTGTATTGTTATATGTAAATTATAATAAATGCAAATGTGTGTCCCATGTCTGTGGTTTAGAAATAGGGTAAGCACGTAAAAGATCTAGAATAGTATTGTTAGTGGCTTCTATTTGTCCATTAGTTTGAGGATGAAATGCAGATGAGAAATCAATTTCTGTTCCTAGGTTAGCAAACAAAGTAATCCAAAAGTTGTTACAAAATCTAGAATCACGATCAGAAATAATAACTTTTGGTAATCCATGGTTAGTAAAAACAGTTTTCAAAAACAATTGTGCTGCTTGTGATGCTGTTAAAGTTTTCTTACATGGAATAAAATATGCTTGTTTACTAAACCTATCTACTACAGTCCAAATCATATCATGGTTAGCTTTAGTATTAGGTAAACCAATAATAAAATCCATAGAAATTTGTTCCCATGGTCTTGATGGAATAGATAAAGGCATAAGTAATCCATACTGTTTACCATGATGTCTCTTAACTCTTTGACAAATCAAACATTCAGAAACAAAGTTAGATACATCAGTGTCCATATGTGGCCAATAAAAATCTTCAGTTAATGTACGTAAAGTAGATATGATATCTCTATGACCTTGATATGGAGGACAATGAATCTCATTCAAAACAAACGATTTGAATGGAACTGTAACACATAATCTCTTTTCATAAAACATGAATCCATCATTATATGACATTGAATCAATAGGAATCCAGTTATTTCCAACTAATTTATTCCAATCAGCATGAAAAGTAATGTCCTGATGATAAGTATCTTTCATAAGAAATAAAGAATCAAATGATATAACAAAAATATTATGAATGGCAGGTCTTCTACTTAATGCATCAGCTACTACATTTTCTTTACCGGGTTGATATTGGATAATCGGATGAAAACTCTGAATAAAGGCTGTCCATTTGATATGTCGGTCAGATATTTGAGGTTGGCTAAGTAAATATCTAATACTTTGTTGATCGATCTTAATCATAAATTCAGAATCCATTAAGTAATGTTTCCATTATCTTAAAGCTTGTACTACAGCTAATAATTCTTTGTCATATGTGGAATATTTAAGTTCGGAGGGTTTCAGTTTACAACTAGAGTAGGCTATAGGATGATTGTCCTGCATAAGTACGGCTCCTATTCCAGATCCGCTAGCATCAGTCACTACTAAAAAAAAAGGTCTATTAAAATTAGGCAGTTGTAATACAGGAGCATGGGTTAATGCATGTTTCAATAAGTCAAAGGATTTATGTTGATTATCAAACCAATGATAAACAATACCTTTCTTCAAAAGTTTGGTCAAAGGCAAAGCAAGTAATGAAAAATTACGCACAAACTTCTTGTAGAAACTAGTAAGACCTAGGAAAGATCGTAACTCATGCACATTTTTAGGTAAAGGCTAATTCAATATTACTTCTATTTTCTTAGGGTCAACCTTAATACCATTTGATGATACGATATGACCTAAATATTCGATTTTTGTTTTAAAGAACTCACTCTTTTTCGGATTAGCATACAGTTGATTATCTTTTAATAACTGGAAAACCAAGGACAAATGTTCATAATGTTCTTTCTCATTTTGACTAAACACCAAAATATCATCAAAGAAGACAATAACACAATGTTGATATTTCAAAAAGATATGATTCATCATTCTACTAAATGTAGCAGGTGTATTAGTCAATCCGAAAGGCATCACTAAAAATTCATAATGACCAAATTGTGTCCTAAATGCAATCTTAAATATGTCAGACTTATCTAGTCTTACCTGATGATAACCAGATTTAAGGTCTATTTTACTAAATATGGCAGAACCTTGCAGTTTATCCATAAGATCATCAACTCTAGGAATTGGATACCTATTCTTTACTGTGATCTTATTTAAAGCTCGATAGTCAATGCACATACGATAGGTATTATTTTTCTTCTTTACCAACAGAACAGGTGCACCAAATGGAGAACTACTAGGTCTAATCAATCCTCTATTTAGTAATTCCTCGACTTGATTTTGAATTTCTTTTTGCTCTATCTGGTTATGCCTACATGGTGCTTTACAAGGTGGTTGTATACTAGGAATCAAATCTATTTTATGGTCTTCTGGACGTGAAGGAGGTAAACCGGGTGGTAGATCTTCTGCAAAACAGTCTTTAAAGTATGCAAGAAATTCTTTATGCCTAGGGTGCATATGGTTTTCTTTAACTTGCAGTTCATTCACCCAAATGAGATAAGATTTACTACTTTTGCATAATGCACGTTTAGCTTGAGTATGAGAAAGTAGTGGAAAAGCATTAGATGCATGCATACCATTCAATATAATATGTTTTCCTTGAAATTGGATATTAATTGAATGCGTGGAATAATCTATATCAGGATTATGCTGGTGACGCCAAGGCATACCTAAGATAATATCATTGGACTGTAATGGTACAACTAGAAAATTTCTTCTTTCAATGTATTCACCAATTTGAATTTCTAAATCATGCACTTCCTGTGTTCCATTATACCTAGTGCCTAAGAATGCTGCTTTAATGCAATAATGCGTAGGAACAATTTGTAACTTCAATTCTTTCACTAACTTTGCAGAAATAAAATCATGAGTACTACCATCATCATGCAAAATAATATTTTCCTTTCCATGCATTAAACATTTCATTGTCAATAAAAAATGTGGAGTTGGCATACCTGGTAAAGTATCCGAAGGAGTGGTAATGTCGTCTTCATCTTCCGTGAAATTAGGCATTTCTTCATGTTCTTCATCTTCCATTGCTCCAAGGTAGTTGATATGGACAGGTGGCTTCTTCGAATGGCAATTGGCTGCTAGATGATCAGGTTAGTGGCATTTATAACACACTATAGGTTTGGCTTTGGTTACATTGTTTGCAATGGCATGAAGTCTAGGGATATTAGGATTTGGCTGTGGAATAGGCTTGGGGTTTTGGTTGGTATTGGATGGTAAAGCAGGTAGTTTTGCCCAAGTTTTACGGAAAGATGATGAAGGAAAACGACCTTGATTAAATCTTCTAAAATTTGAGTTGAATTGCTTAGATCCATAGTTACCATTGGTTTGGAATTGCTGTGGACGCTTGTCTCTTCCTCGAAGCTTGTCTTCAGTGTCATGAGCTAATGAAATTGCGTCTTCAAGAGTTGCAGGCTTGAACATATTAACTTCAGCGTAGTAATGCCCAAGTAGTCCAGACATATACTTGCACTTGTGTGTCGCTTCAGGTACGTCTTCAAGCATGCATAACTAGAGCAATGCATTCCAAAAGCGTTCGGTGTACTGAGGAATAGGCTCACGATCTCATTGCTAAAGAATGTCCCATTGCTTTATGGCTTTTTCATGAAATTGTGGAGGAAGGAAATTCTGCATAAACTTCTTCTTGAAATTCTCCTAGGTAGTGGGACAATCTATACTCTTACGAACCACGGTCCACCAAAGAGATGCTCTATCCACTAAATGATTAGTGACACACTTGATTTTATCTTTTTCTACATATGTTTCCTCATGAAAGTAATCATCAAACTGACTGATGAATGCAAGAACAGTTTTTCCCTCTCGAGTGCCATTGAAAGTACGGAATTTGAAATTTCTTTTACTTATCTTTGTTTCCTTGCGGATGGATTGAGCTTCGAGAGTCGCGTCGATGGTACGTCGAATAAGGTCTTCAGATTAAGGTTCCTCTTTGTCGGTAGTCGATCTTTGTAAATTAGCCAATTGAACTTGTAATGCTTGCCTAGCTCGTCGTTCTTCATCCAATTGCATCATGATTAAATCCAACTTTTGCTCCATCGTAGGTTCAGATAGATCGCCTTCAGCCATTAAATCATCCATATGTGATTCCGTCATCCTGCAAAACTTCAAAAAACCTCACTCTCAAAATCCAATTAGCGGGATGAGCGTAGCTCAAGATCGGGTGTACAAGGCTTATATATTTTTGTGTGTGGCTTTCACAATCTTCGTCTTTGGCTATTGCGGGATTTGTAATCTTTGAAAAAATCTGTGTTTTATCCTTCTGCGTGTGCTGAAAGTGGTTCAGCAAACCTACGTATGCGAACAGTACCTTCCAATAAACAACTTTGCAGTTTGGAGTTTCTGCGCAGGAACAGCCTTTCTATGAGTTTTGAACAGAAGTCAGTTTTGACTTCAGATGACTTGCATGACTTGCAGAGTTGCAGACTTAGGTGACTTGCAAAGTACCAAAACTTGCAGGACTTGGTTGATTTAGCAGACTTGCAGAATTTAGACTTGAAATACTTGCAGAACTTGGGAGCTTTTGTGTGACTTGTGGCTTAAGAGACTTAACTTATAGCTTGAATGGATAGAAATGGCGAATTTTTGGGGGGGGGCCGTTTTTTCAGCCCGATGAAAATCTCACGGCCATATTCTGATACGCCGAATTGAAATTGAGAAGCTTTTAAGCTTCTCTAAGCTTTATAAGCTTAGTATTAAGCTTTGAGGATTATAAAATTTTTGAGACTTATCTCTGTAACTCCACAACTTGTATGAGAGGATGTAGGAGTGGTCCTTCGCTGCTGCAGGCCGGTCCTTCGTGATCTGAAGATGGAAACAGAGGTTCTTGATCGCCAGGAATCCAGCCGTATTGACCGTTCATGACGAGATTGACCGTAGAGCTCGATCGTTCCAGGAGCTCCGCCTTCGCACAAGATGGGTAGCGAATTCATGTGGTCTTCCTCTTGGAGAGAGGAGCCAATGTCGGTGCCCATGCAGCCACAAACTCAGTGTTGTATGTGTCATTCTCATGTTTGGTAAATGGATTCCATTTCTTGAGCACATCTTTGAGTTCTCTTCCTTTGTAGTGTTCTTTTATCCTTTTATTCTTTTGTTCTTTCATTCTTTTGTTCTTTTGCTTCCTTTCTCTTATGTCTTATGTTGAGCAATTTGTTTCAGCACTTGTCTATGCTTCCATTCTTGCACCTCTTCCGACATCAAGTCCATATCAATATCTCCTCTTCAAATGAATCATTATCATCATAGGAATTCTACTTCAAGCAAGAATAATTGCTTGGCCAATGCACAGTAACTTCCGTGTTTCTACTTTTGACTACATTTTCTTCTTGAATTTCTTGATAAGGCAAATACCATGATGGTATCCGAGCATTATCATAATCAAACCCACATGTCTTTGAAGGTGGACATTTACTTTGGTCCTTTGATTTCATGGCCTCCATGGATGCTTCTTGATTTCTCCCTTGATGGGAAACCAAGTTTACCAAATCCCTCATATATTGATAATTGAACATCAATGTTTCCTCCATCTAGATTGCTATATCTTTTGTTGTGGCATGGAATGGATATTGATAAATTGTGGAATGCTTATGGTTAGAAATGTTTCTCGGGGGTTTACTACCCATTCACTATATATAACTCTATATCATGTGCAATCAAGGTGTATCTTTTAAAAATGTAAAAATGTAATTTTAAATTCTCTTATTTCAAAGATAGGTAATATGATTACATATTTGCAAAATCTCTTGCTCTCTAAAAACATACAAAGGTCCCCTCTCCATAACATAGAACTACTTGAGTTCTTCTACTACTTCTACCTTCTTCTATTGTTCCTCATTTACCCCACATTCTGAATCTATTATCAAGGTTGTAAACTATTCAATCAAATTCACATTTAGTTCTTCAAAATGTACAATCATTATGGGTTTATGAATTGATAGCTAAGCCACATAAACTTCAAGTAAATGTCTAGATGTTCCTCTAATTGTATTGTGAAGTATTTGCATTAGTGTTTCTATTCTAATTTATTTACTGAGCAAGTTGCATCGAAGTCTCCACAATTGCTCAGCATTCTCTTCCTTGCTCATGAACAAAAAACATCTTAGATTATTTATGCATTTTCTCTACCTAAATGTTGTAAAATTCTTAGAAGAGAAACCAAACATTAAATGTAACCTGAAAAAGAAAAAGTTATAGAGCAATACCCAATACTGAACCACCCATAGTAACTCTCAACTCATTAGACAACACCACAATCCACAAACCAAGAGTATGTGAAACCAAGGTTAATGCTCATATATACAAAAATGTAAATAGCTTCCTTGTAGCCCAAAATTAGTGTAAAATATCACAATCTATATGATCACAATTATTGGAAGATAGTGTATAAGGGTGTGCCAACAATACAACTCATTTTTCACCTTTGAGAATATCTCAACTTTGAGATACTTTCAACCTGCAAGGGCCAACTCCATGAGTTGTCTCCACACTTTCATGGGTATTTTTGTGGTCACTAGACCTTTGACATGAGCATGCACAACCTTCTTCAAAGATATAGCTCCATTTACTCTCCTCTTTAGTGCCACCACCTCACACTTCCATTTCAACACATCAATAAACTCAACCTAAGCCGCCCTAGCAAGAAAACTTTGCTATCATCACTTCATCCTTTCAACAATAGTATTTTTGGAAACTTTCCCATCTTCCTCTCTTGTTGTTGACTACCTAGTACTTTCTCCCTAGTATCGTAACAATCATCACCCCTCCTTCCAACTATCACTACAACATATAGACCCAATAGCGACGTTTAAAGCGACGGCATTGTTCATGGAAAAAATTATCCCCATCATCACTATTCGTGTCACTATTAGCAGCGTGATCGATTCGTCACTATTTGCGTTGCTATTTGTGTCGCAAATTAAGTTAGTGACGCAAATAGCAATGCAAATAGCGACGCTAATAGTGATGCCGGGAGGCATATTTCATGGCGGATTCTTTGTGTGAGAAGTTGATGGGGACACCTATCCTTTTCGGGTGTTTCATTAATTTAGTGTGTACATGGGTGATTCCATAGCGGGTGAATTCACAAAATACATATTAAATTAATAAACGTTTATGAGTTTAGAGTGCGCACTCGTAATAAATTAAGGTTAGGATTAATTTCTAACCAGTTGATTTATTTATGTAGCTGAAGAATGCTAGGTATTCACTTTTGTCGGTTTAATTGTATTATTTTACTAACGATTGTGAATGCTTTACTTGATGTGTAGAGATAGCAGCAGTGTGGCGGAGGAAAGCATTGGAGGATAGCGAGTATTCGAGTTGTCACTTATATTTTGATGTGCGCATACCTTAGGCATGGCGCCTATATTTTGTCGCGCCTATTTATTGAGGCGTTGGATATTTATTTATTATTTTGTATGCGCATGGGCGCACGATTATGATAATTGTATTTGGACATTGTATTGGGTACGCCTGACTCTTTGGGCGTCGCCCATTAACTTTATTTCTATTTTGTGCTAAAGCAAACTCAAAAGCCAAAAGCATGCTATTTTGTAATTTGGGGCTATTATTTGAGCTTGAAGATGATTAATACATAAAATACATGCTTTGTGGAGCGCTCACACAAGGCATGGGGGGAGATTGTACCCAATTGGTCTCTTGTTCATGTCGTGCATGCTTTTTACCTTGAGTTTTGTGCAAAAAGTAGAGTTCTTTTGTTTTTGGGGACCTTCCGGCATTCACTACGCGAGCATATGGCATCCGATTTGCGCACCAATGGTATCAGAGCAAAGCTGAGATCGAGAGCTTCTAATCGCTACCCATCTTGTGCGAAGGCGGAGCTCCTGGAACGATTGAGCTCTATGGTCAATGTCATCACGAATGGTCGATACGGGTGGATTCCTGGCGGTCAAGAATCTTTGTTTCCAGCCTCTAATCGCGAAGGACCGGCTTATAACGACAGAGGACCACTTCTACATCCTCTTCTTCAAGTCGTCAACAAACAGAGATAAGTCTCCAAAATCCATAAGCTTAAAACCTTAAGTAAGCTTAATAAGCTTAGTTTAAGCTTAAAAGCTTTTTAAAAAAATAGTCGATGGCAGGGCGGTAGCATCTGAAAATTCTGCATGAAAAAACACCCCCCCAACAATTCGACGTTTTTCATTACTAAGCTTAAAGCTTAGTTCCTTAAGTCCTCAATTACACAAAGCTCTATAAACTTTGCAAGTACATCAAGTCTCATAAGTTCTACAACTTCTGAAGTCAGTCAAGTAATTTGAAGTCAAAACTGACTTGTGTTCAAAACTCCTAGAAGCACTGTTCTAGCGCAGAAGCTCCGAACTGCAAAGTTGTTCCCTAGAAGGTACTGTTCGCATACGCAGACTTGCTGAATTAGTTTCAGCACACGCAGAGAGTCAAAACGTAGATTTTTCAAAGATTACAAATCCCGTAATAGCCAAAGACGAAGATTGTGAAAGCCACACACAAAAATATATAAGCCTTGTACACCCGATCTTGAGCTATGCTCATTCCGCTAATTAGATTTTGAGAGTGTGAGGTCTTTTGAAGTTTTGCAGGATGACGGAACCATATATGGATGATTTAATGGCTGAAGGCGATCTTCCTGAACCTACGATAGAGCAAAAGCTGGATTTAATTATGATGCAATTGGACGAAGAACGAAGAACCCGGCAAGCATTGCAAGTTCAATTGGCTAATTTACAAAGATCGACTACTGACAAAGAGGAACCACAATCTGAAGATCTTATCCAACATACCATTGATGCGACTCTTGAAGCTCAATCTATCCGCAAAGAAACAAAGATAAGTAAAAGAAATTTCAAATTTTGTACTTTCAATGGCACTCGAGATGGAAAAACTGTTCTTGCATTCATCAGTCAGTTTGATGATTACTTTCATGAGGAAACATACGCAGAAAAAGATAAAATCAAGTGTGTCACTAATCATTTAGTGGATAGAGCATCTCTTTGATGGACCGTGGTTCGTAAGAGCATAGATTGTCCCACTACCTGGGAGAGTTTCAAGAAGAAGTTTATGCAGAATTTTCTTCCTCCACAATTCCATGAAAAAGCTATAAAGCAATGGGACCTTCTTTAGCAAAGAGATCATGAGAGGAATAGTACACCGAATGGTTTTGGAATGCATTACTCCAGTTACGCATGCTTGAAGACATACCTGAAGCGACTCACAAGTGCAAGTATATGTCTGGATTACTTGGGCATTACTACGCTGAAGTCAATATGTTCAAGGCTGTAACTCTTGAAGACGCAATTTCTTTAGCTCACGACACTGAAGACAAGCTTCGAGGAAGCGTTAAGCGTCCACAACAATTTCAAGCCAATGGTAAATATGGATCTAAGCAATTCAATTCAAATTTTAGAAGATTTAATCAAGGTCGATTTCCTTCATCATCTTTCCGTAAGTCTTGGGCAAAACCACCTGCTTTACCATCGAATACCAATCAAAACCCCAAGCCAATTTCACAGCCAAATCCTAATATTCCTAGACTTTCTGCCATTGCAAACAATGTATCTAAAGCCAAACCTATAGTGTGTTACAAATACTACCAACCTGGACATCTAGCAGCCAATTGCCAATTGAAGAAGCCACCTGTCCATATCAACTATCTTGGAGTAATGGAAGATGAAGAACATGAAGAAATGCTTGATTTCACGGAAGATGAAGACGACATTACTACTCCTTCGGATACTTTACCAGGTATGCCAACTCCACATTCTTTATTGACAATGAAATGTTTAGTTAATGGAAAAGCAAAGATTATTTTGCATGATGATGGTAGTACTCATGATTTTATTTCTGCAAAGTTAGTGAAAGAATTGAAATTACAAACTATTCCTACGCATTATTGCATTAAAGCAGCATTCTTAGGCACAAGGTATAATGGAACAGAAGAGGTGCATGATTTAGAAATTCAAATTGGTGAATACACTAAAAGAAGGAATTTTCTAGTTGTACCATTACAGTCCAGTGATATTATTTTAGGTATGCCTTGGCGTCATCACCATAACCCTGATATAGATTATTTCACACATTCAATTAATATTCATTTTCAAGGAAAATATATTACATTATATGGTATGCATGCATCTAATGCTTTTCCATTGCTTTCTCATACTCAAGCTAAGCGTGCATTACGCAAAAGTAGTAAATCTTATCTAATTTGGGTGAATGAACTGCAAGTTAAAGAAAAACATATGCACCCTAGGCATAAAGAATTTCTTGCACAATTTAAAGACTGTTTTGCAGAAGATCTACCACTTGGTTTACCTCCTTCACGTCTTGAAGACCACAAAATAGATTTGATTCCTGGTACACAACCACCTTGTAAAGCACCATATAGGCATAACCAGATAGAGCAAAAGGAAATTCAAAACCAAGTTGAGGAATTACTAAATAGAGGATTGATAAGACCTAGTAGTTCTCCATTTGGTGCACATGTTTTGTTGGTAAAGAAGAATAATAATACTTATCGTATGTGCATTGACTATCGTGCTTTAAATAAGATCACAGTAAAGAATAGATATCCAATTCCTAGAGTCTATGACCTTATGGATAAACTGCAAGGTTCTGCCATATTTAGTAAAGTAGATCTTAAATCTGGTTATCATCAAGTGAGATTAGATAAGTCTAACATATTCAAGACTGCATTTAGAACACAATTTGGTCATTATGAATTTTTAGTGATGCCTTTTGGATTGACTAATGCACTTGCTACATTTAGTAGAATGATGAACCGTATATTTTTGAAATATCAATATTGTATTATTATATTCTTTGATGATATCTTGGTGTTTAGTAAAAATGAGAAAGAACATTATGAACATCTGTCATTGGTTTTCAAGTTGTTGAAAGATAATCAATTGTATGCTAATCCGAAAAAGAGTGAGTTCTTTAAAACAGAAATTGAATATTTAGGTCATATTGTATCATCATATTGTATTAAGGTTGACCCTAAGAAGATAGAAGCAATATTGAACTGGCCTATACCTAAAAATGTGCATGAGTTATGATCTTTTCTAGGTCTTGCTAGTTTCTACAAGAAATTAGTGCGAAATTTTTCATTACTTACTTTGCCTTTGACTAAACTTTTAAAGAAAGGTATTATTTATCATTGGTCGGATAATCAACAGAAATCCTTTGACTTATTGAAACATGCATTAACCCATGCTCCTGTATTACAACTACCTGATTTTAATAGACCCTTCTTTTTAGTAGTTACTGATGCTAGCGGATCTGGAATAGGAGCCGTACTTATGCAAGATAATCATCCCATAGCCTATTCTAGTTGTAAATTGAAACCCTCCAAACTTAAATATTCCACATATGATAAAGAATTATTAGCTGTGGTACAAGCTTTAAGACAATGGAAACATTACTTAATGGGTTCTGAGTTTATGATTAAGACTGATCAACAAAGTATTAGACATTTACTTAGCCAATCCCAAATATCTGACTGACATATCAAATGGGCAACCTTTATTCAGAGTTTTCATCCGATTATCCAATATCAACCAGGTAAAGAAAATGTAGTGGCTGATGCATTAAGTAGAAGACCCACCATTCATAATATTTCTGTTATATCATTTGATTCTCTAACTCCTATGAAAGATACTTATCATCAGGACATTACTTTTTATGCTGATTGGAATAAATTAGTTGGAAATAACTGGATTCCTATTGATTCACTGTCTTATAATGATGGATTTATGTGTTATGAAAAAAGATTATGTGTTACAGTTCCATTTAGATCTTTTGTTTTGAATGAGATTCATTGTCCTCCATACCAAGGTCATAGAGGTATCATATCTACTTTACGTACATTAACTGAAGATTTTTATTGGCCACATATGGACACTGATGTATCTAACTTTGTTTCTGAATGTTTGATTTGTCAAAGAGTTAAGAGACATCATGGTAAACAATATGGATTACTTATGCCTTTATCTATTCCATCAAGACCATGGGAACAAATTTCTATGGATTTTATTACTGGTTTACCTAATACTAAAGCTAACCATGACATGATTTGGATTGTAGTAGACAGGTTTAGTAAACAAGCATATTTCATTCCATGTAAGAAAACTTTAATAGCATCTCAGGCAGCACAATTGTTTTTGAAAATTATTTTCACTAATCATGGATTACCAAAAGTTATTATTTCTGATCGTGATTCTAGATTTTGTAACAACTTTTGGATTACTTTGTTTGCTAACCTAGGAACAAAGATTGATTTCTCATCTGCATTTCATCCTGAAACTAATGGACAAACAGAAGCCACTAATAGTACTATTTTAGATCTTTTACGTGCTTACACTATTTCTAAACCATAGACATGGGACACACATTTGCATTTACTGCAGTTTGCATATAACAATATACCACACATATCTACAAAGAAGCACCGTTTGAAGTGATTTATGGTTATAGATTGTCTACACCTGCTGTATCTTTATCAAATAGAATTCAGAGTGCTGATGATATTGTTACTATGCACGCTACTATTTTTGATGAGGTTAAAGACATGATTGCCAAAGCCCAGCAATCATATACTAAACAAGCCAATAAGAAAAGACAAGCAATGAATTTCAAAGTTGATGACTATGTTTGGTTGAGAATCGAAAAACGTAGATTACAAAGTGTAGATAAACACCCAGTTGTGAAATTAGCACCTAGATTTTATGGACCATTTAAGATTATTCACAAAATTAATGACAATGCACTCAAGTTAGAATTATCACCTCATTGGAAAATTCACAACACATTTCACATTAGTTTATTACTACCTTTTAGAGGCCAATTACCTGTATACCCTATTTATGAAAACCCACCTTTGTTAGATGAAGAGACTGAAATACTTGAACCTTAAGCTATCATAGATACTGACTTTATGACCACTAGAACTGGCCGAAGATATTCTAGATATCTAGTCAAATTTAAGAACAATCCTGTAGAGGAAGCCCAATGGATGCACGCTAGAGACTTAAATGCTTTCCCCACTTTGTTAGCTCCATATTGAGCTAATAGCAATTGAGGTCAATTGCTATCCCACCCCGGGGGTATGATGCCGAGAGGCAAGTTTCACGGTGGATTTCGTGCCACGGTGAATTCCGTGAGGTTTTATGGTGGATTCCGTAAACTTTGATGACCGGGGCTCATACAGAAAGTGGATTCTTTGTGCGAGAAGTTGATTGGGACGCCTATCCTTTTCGGATGTTTCATTAATTTAGTGTGTACATGGGTGATTCCATAGCGGGTGATTCCGCAAAATACATATTAAATTAATAAACGTTTATGAGTTTAGAGTGCGCACTCGTAATAAATTAAGGTTAGGATTAATTTCTAACCAGTTGATTTATTTATGTAGTTGAAGACTGCTAGGTATTCACTTTTGTCGGTTTAATTGTATTATTTTACTAACGATTGTGAATGCTTCAGTTGATGTATAGAGATAGCAGCAGTGGCGGAGGAAAGCATTGGAGGATAGTGAGTATTCGAGTTATCACTTATATTTTGATGGGCACATACCTTAGGCATGGCACCTATATTTTGTCGCGCCTATTTATTGAGGCGTTGGATATTTATTTATTATTTTGTATGTGCATGGGTGCACGATTATGATAATTGTATTGGGTACGCCTGACTCTTGGGGCGCCGCCCATTAGCTTTATTTCTATTTTGTGCTAAAGCAAACTCAAAAGCCAAAAGCGTGCTATTTTGTAATTTTGGGCTATTATTTGAGCTTGAAGATGATTAATACATAAAATACATGCTTTGTGGAGCGCTTACACAAGGCATGGGGGGAGATTGCACCCAATTGGTCTGTTGTTCATGTCGTGCATGCTTTTTACCTTGAGTTTTGTGCAAAAAGTAGAGTTCTTTTGTTCTTGGGGACCTTCCAGCATTCACTACGCGAGCATACGGAATCCGATCTGCGCACCAAATAGCGACGGTCAGAGTAAATTTGCGACGCAAATAGCGATAGTTACAGAGGGGGGAAAAATAGGTGGCAGGGCATACATCCCTGCCACCCTTCTAGCTATATGCTCAGATTAGTTACTGTACTCCAATTAGATCCATGAAACAAACAAATTTCTCTTTACCAAGTGATTTGGTAAAGATATCGGCTACATGGTCTTGTGTCTTCACATGAACTAGATCAATCTGTCCTGCAAGTACCATTTCTCTGATAAAATCGTAATGAATCTCTATGTGTTTGGATCTAGCATGATAGATGGGGTTGGTAGCTAGTATCCATATACACCTCAAGTTGTATACATAACCCTCACACTACTCCATATATACCTCTTCAAGCAAGTCACCATTCATGAATGCATTTTTGGCATCCACTTTTCATAATTTTCAGCCCTTCGAAGCCACTAATGCAATGACTATTCTCACCATTTCCATCTTGGCAACCGAGCTGAAAGTCTCCTCATAATCTAGGCCGTATTGATATGCATATCCCTTTGTAACGAGCCAAACTTTATACATTTCCAACAAACCATCTGACTTGCATTTCTCTTTATAAACCCATTTGCTTAAAGACATCGAGTACCTCATCCTTGTACTTCCGAATGTACAGCCATGTGTAGCAGTTGAAATCATCTATCCAACCGACACTAGATTCTTGCAAATTTCATTCTGCCATCTGTCCAATCGACAATAGATTCTTGGTAATAGAAGGTACATGCAGTACATCATGTAGGCTCTTCTTTCTATCGTCATAGCTGCAGTAGTCTACCTTCCTACTGGTGGGCTGTCTCACACTCGTGCCCAAAATCTTTCCATCCCTTTTAGCTCCAAGTCTTGCATTCTCCTTATCTCCCCAAGGTCGATAGTGCCTGGTTTCCATCTCCTCTTCTTCTCTGGTGGTCATTGTGCTCTATGGGGAGCACCTGTTGCTGCACTAGAGGAGGCTCCACCTTGTACTCTAGGTGGTGGGCTTTGGCATGAGGTCTCTCCATGGCAGAGAAATGGGGACATGCTTGCTTGGTGCCTGCCATGCAAGCTCGAGGAGGGCAAGATGGAGAAGAGACAGAGGTTGGGGGTTCCCTCCTTCTCCTTTGTAGTTGTCCCCTCTCTTTTAGTGGATGTGGTGGCAATGATAGTGGCAATGGCAGCTTCTCTCTCTTTCTCTCCCTCTCTCTCAATCTCCCTTGTATTGATCTGTCTCCCTTCTTCTCTCTATATATCTCTTCATCAATGAAAAGAAAAAGAGAAGTAAATAAAAGAGAAAAACAAAGAGAGAAGATATAATACATTTACCTCAAAGCTTGAAGAAGAATCCTTTCACACTTCTCTCCTTCTTCTCCTTCTCCTTCATGGGTTCCCTCATTCTTCTTTGCGGTTGTCCCCTCTATTTTTGTTGTGGATTGGTGGTGATAGTGACCTCTCTCTCTCTCTCTCTCTCCCTCCCTTGCGCACGTTGATCTCTCTCACTTCTTCTCTCTATACACTCTTCATCAACAAAAAGAAAGAGAGAAGTAAAGAAAAGAGAAAAACAAAGAGAGAATAGATAATGCACTTACCTCAAAGCTTGAAGAAGAATCCCTTTGCGCTACTCTCCTTCTTCTTCTTCTCCTTCACGGGTTCCCTCCTTCTTCTTTGTAGTTGTCCCCTCTCTTTTTGTGGTGGATTGGCAGTGGCAGCGACCTCTCTCTCTCTCTCTCTCTCAATCTCCCTTGCGCACGTTGATCTCTCTCGCTTCTTCTCTCTATACACTCTTCATGAACAAAAAGAAAGAGAGAAGTAAAGAAAATAGAAAAATAAAGAGAGAAGAGATAATGCACTTACCTCAAAGCTTGAAGAAGAATCCCTTCATGTTTCTCTCCTTCTTCTTCTTCTCCTTCACGGGTTCCCTCCTTCTTTGCAGTTGTCCCCTCTCTTTTTGTGGTGGATTGGCGGTGGCAGCGACCTCTCTCTCTCTCTGTCTCTTTCTCTGTCTCTCTCTCTCTCTCAATCTCAATCTCCCTTGCACATGTTGATCTCTCTCACTTCTTCTATCTATACACTCTTCATCAACAAAAAGAAAGAGAGAAGTAAAAAAAAGAGAAAAACAAAGAGAAAAGAGATAATGCACTTACCTCAAAGCTTGAAGAAGAATCCCTTCGCGCTTCTCTCCTTCTTCTTCTTCTCCTTCACGGGTTCCCTCCTTCTTCTTTGTAGTTGTCCCCTCTCTTTTTGTGGTGGATTGGCGGTGGCAGCGACCTCTCTCTCTCTCTCTCTCTCTCTCTCAATCTCCCTTGCACATATTGATCTCTCTCATTTCTTCTCTCAATACACTCTTCATCAACAAAAAGAAAGAGAGAAGTAAAGAAAAGAGAAAAACAAAGAGGGAAGAGATAATGCACTTACCTCAAAGCTTGAAGAAGAATCCCTTCGTACTTCTCTCATTTTTTTCTCCTTCGGGAGTTCCTTCCTTCTCCTTTACACTTGTCTCCTCCCTCTTCATGGATGGCGGTAGTGATAACGGCCTCTTTCTCTCTCTCTCTTGCTTGTTTACAAATCTGTAAAATGCCATGCTCGGGTTTTGACAAAATTTTATGAAGCCCCTCTCTCTCTCCTGTTTTTTATTTCTCTCCATCTCTCTCTTCCTTCCCCTCCCTTCTTCTCTCTATTTCTCTCCCTCCTTTCCTCCCCACTCTCACTCAACTCATCTCATTGCAAAGACAATCAAATATAGAAAATAAAAAGCTTAAGAAACAAAGATATTGAAAGAAATGTCACCCCACCTCTCTTTATCTCTCTCTCCCCCCGCTCCCTTTACTTTTCTTTATTAACCTTCTCTCTCATTCTCTCATTGTTTTTTTATTTCTCTCTCCCTCTCTCTTGCTCTCTATTTTTTCTCTGTATCTCTCTTTCTCCCTCTCTCTCTCTCTTCTTTTCACTCTTCTTCCTCTCTTTACCTCACCCTTCTTTTCTATGTCCTCCTCCTCTCTTCCTTCCCTCTCCCTCTCTCTATTGCTCTCCCCCTCCCCTCTCCCTCTCTTTATTTCTCTCCCCCTCTCTTTATCTCTCTATTTCCCTTTCTTTGTTTCCTCTCTCTTTGTTTTTCCCCCCTCTCTCTCTCGTTGTTTTTCTCACTCATCCTCTCTCCCTCCCTTCATCTCTCATTTCTCTCTTCCTTTTTCTCTTTATTTCCTTTCTCTCCCTTTTTCTCTCTTTTTCTCCCTTCATTCTTCTCCCTTCTTTCCTCCCTCTCTTTCCATGTATCTCTTTGCAAAGAAAAACAAAAAAAGAAAACAAGAGAACACAAAAATAAAGCAAGAAGAGGCAATGTACCTACCTCAAAGGCCTGAAGATGAAACCCTTTGTACATTCTCTTTGCACCTTCTCTCCCTTCTCCGTTGCACACTTCTCTTTCTTCTTCATGTATAGTGGTGGCCGCGGTGACAATGGTGATGAGCTCCCTCTCTCTCTCTCTCTCCCTCTCCCTCCCTCTCTCTCTCTCTCCCTCTTAAAGTTTTAAGCTCTCTCGCTCTCTCTTTCATTCTTTCTCGCAAATGTTTTCTCAGAAAATGTTACGCTCGGGTTTTCGAAACTTTTTCCCCAGACCGGCGTCGCTATTAGCGCCGCTATTCGCATCGCTATATACGAAATAGCTGTCAAGATTGTGGGAGAGAAGGAAGGAGTCTCACTTGTAGCTTTCTTGCTTGCACAATGGGGGAACACACACAGAGGTGGAGGCTGAAAACAGTTTTCCTCTTCTTAGTTGTGTAAGCCAAAAGAACTCACTTACAAAGAAATAGAAGAACCCTATATATGGGTCTCAAACCAAACTCAACTAACTAAGGTGGCATACTAACTGAGCCATGAACTATAGTAGATAAGGATAGCTATCATGTAACTATTATTCATGGGCGGTGTACCAACCGCGTCTGCAACTGACAAGTCGGTGACATAAATACACAACGGTCACCCTGGCGTATCACGAGAGGAGCTCGATATCTCAACACTCCCCCTCAAGCTCAATCCCAATTCCTGCACACCAAGCAAGTCTCTGAACTTGCGCAGCTTCTCTGCGCCCAATGCCTTCGTGAATATGTCAGCTACTTGATCCTCTGTGCTGACATAAACTAGATCAATAAGACCTAGTAAAACCCTCTCCCGCACATAGTGATAATGCACCTCAATGTGCTTTGTTCTAGCATGATAGACTGGGTTATTTGCCAAGTGTATACTACTCATGTTGTCACAATAAATGACAACTGGCCCATCTGTAGGCTGATGCATATCATAAAGTAGCTTATGCAACCAAGCTACCTCACATGCAGCCATTGCTGCACCCCTGTACTCAGCCTCTGTGCTGGACAAGGCAACTGTAGGCTGTTTCTTGCTGCTCCAAGTGATTGCAGCACTCCCAAAAGAGAACACATATCCACTGGTAGATCTTCTATCAGAAATGCTATGAGCCCAATCAGCATCAGTATATCCATGCAACTGTATCTGAACCCCAGTCTCATAAAATAGTCCATACTGCAATGTGGACTTCACATACCTGAGTATGCGTCTAGCCGCATCCAAATGCGGTTTCCTTGGAGCCTGCATAAACTGACTTACCAATCCAACAACATAGCTCAAATCTGGCCTGGTAATAGTCATATAAATCAAGCTTCCTACTATGCGTCTGTACATAGTAGGGTCTTCTAGAAGCTCACTTGCATCTGTGCTCAGCTTCACATTCTGCTCCAAAGGAACTGAAATAGGCTTACAACCTGTCATCCCATATTTGGACAGCATGTCCAATCCATACTGCCTCTGTAAGAGCTGTATCTCACTTGGTGATCTAATCACCTCAATGCCCAAGAAATAACACAGCTCTCCCAAATCCTTCATCTCAAACTTCTGCTTCAATAGTATTTTCACATGAAGGATATCTTCATCACTGTCACCTGTCATAATCAAATCATCAACATAAATGACAAGTAGCATAATACCTTTCTCTATTTTTCTCACATAGAGTGAGAAATTTGCCTTGGAAATCTGAAAGCCAATAGTGACAAGATACTGTCATATCTTGTCAAACCATGCTCTAGGTGCTTGCTTCAAGCCATACAAGGCTTTCTTCAACCTGCAAACAAACTCAGGATGAACAGTATGCACATAACCTGGTGACTGCTCCATATAGACCTCTTCTTGCAAATCACCATGCAAGAAGGCATTCTTTACATCCATCTGATGTAAAGACCATCCCTTTGATGCAGCCATAGCAATGACTGCTCTTACGGTTGCCATCCTTGCAACCGGACTGAATGTTTCTTCATAGTCAATGCCATATGTTTGTGCATACCCCTTGACTACTAATCTTGCCTTGTATCTGTTCACAGAACCATCTGCATTGTGCTTCACCTTATAAACCCACTTACAGCCAATTGCATTTTTACCTTTAGGCAAAGGTACCAATTCCCATGTAGCATTTGCTTCCAAGGCATCCATTTCTTCATCCATGGCTTTCTCCCATTTTTCTTTTCCCATGGCTTGCTCAAAAGAAGTGGATTCTGGTTCGTGTATCACTTTGACCATATATGCATAGTGAATGGCTGTAAATCCATCATATTTCAGCCTATCCATAGGATACCTAGCTCTCGTAGACCTGCACAAACTAGGTTCACTCCCAGGTGCTCTCAAAACATCCCTGGTCTTCCTTACTCCATGTGTAACAATAGAAGGAATACCCAACTCATCATCAATGCTCTGTTCTAAGCCACTGGATTCACCATCCACATAAGAGTGACCTGCATTCACATCAAACATGGGCTGATCAACCTTCTCTTTTTCTTTTTCGTGATACTTGCATACCACCATCTGCATTTCTTTGAGAAGATTCTCCTGATCTCAATCTGCCTGTCCATGGCAAAGAATGTGAACCACTGCTAGAGGACGCTCCAAGTCCACTAATATTTTGTGACTGCTGCTGTGAATTCTGTGCAGCATTACCATTTTGTGCATCTACATCATCAATCACATTTACTGGTTTATACCAGCTGCTCATCTCATCAAAAACAACATCTCTGCTCACTGTAAACTTACGAGTAGAAGGGTTATAGCATCTATACCCTTTTTGCTGCAGAGAGTAACCAATAAAGATGCACTTCTCAGCTTTTGGATCCAACTTGGATCTCAGCTCATCTGGCACATGTACATAGGCAATGCAACCAAAAATTTTCAAATGAGAAATATCTGGTTTCCTACCAGTATACCTCTCCTCTGGAGTCATCCCATGTATTGCTGCAGTGGGAGTCCTGTTCATTATGTAGACTGCTGTAGCAACTGCTTCAGCCCAATAAAAATCTAGCAGGTCTTTTTCATTGAGCATGGCACGAGATACCTCTCCAATATGCCTGTTTTTCCTTTCTACAATTCCATTTTGCTGTGGGGTATAACTGCATGAATATTGCTGCTTTATGCCATGCTCCTGCAGGAACCTTGCAAACTCATTTGAGAGGTACTCTCCCCCTCCATCTGATCTTAGGCATTTTATTTGCAGACCTGTTTCTTTTTCAGCCATAGCTTTAAGAGTTTTGAAATGCCCAAAAACTTCACTTTTCTTTTTCATAAAATACACCCAAACTTTTCTGCTATAGTCATCAATAAAAGTGACAAAATAATGACAGTCTCCAAGAGATGCAGCTTTAGTAGTCCACACATCAGAGTGGATTAATTCCAATGGCTTCTTACTCTCTTGAACATGTCTAGGAAATGGTTTCCTTGCCTGTTTTCCAAATTGACAGGCTTCACATACCTTATGCATTTCTGCAACCTTGAATTTAGGCAATCCTGCAACAATATGTTGGGCCTCCATTGATTTAAGTCGCTGTACATTAACATGACCAATGCGTTTATGCCAGATATCAATATCTGCAACTACACCGGTCCCATGTGCAAACATTGTTGCACTCAATTCAGGCATGTCTGCATCCAATGTAAACATTCTGCCCTTCTTCTTTCCTTTTGTTATCAAGCGACCTTTATTTTTCATATCCTCAACAAAGTATCCATGAGGATTAAATCTGACCTGCAAGCCCTGCTCAACCATTTGATCAACAGAAACCAGATTCTTGGTGATATTCGGGACATGAAATACATCGGACAGGTATTTCGTTTTCCCATCCTGCATAGACAAAGGAATTTTTCAAATCTGCACAATAGGATGTGCAGTATCATCACTAGTCTCCACAAATCCTGGTTTTTCCATTTTCCTTGCATCCTCCATCCATTCTGCATGACCTGTCATGTGGTTTGATGCACCTGAGTCAACATACCATACATCATTGCTTTCTTCTACACTTGTCACAGAATTGTTCATTTGCTGCACCATAAACAAGTGCTCATTTCTGTCATCACCCTGTCTACTAGAAGATGCATAATTCCCTTGTTGCAATTTTCCATTCATGATGTCATTCTGCTTTTTATAGCAGTCTTTAGCCATATGACCCATTTTACCACAGTAGTAGCATTCAACATTGCTGTTTGCATTTTGGCCTCTTTGCCATCCACCACGACCTCTTTGGCTCCCCCTGCCTCTAGAGTTACCACATCCTCCTCCATAGGACTGGTTTTCTTGAGTTTGCTGCATATTTTGATTTCTACCACGGCCTCCAAATCGGCCTCCTCTACCTCTGCCTCTACCTCTTCCAGCATTTGAGTAAAAGATAGATTCTTTTGAAGTTCCTCCTGAAGAAGATGCACCACCATTTCTTTGCTCCTCAGAAATTAGAAGAGCAATCAGCTCCTCAAAATCAGGAAATCTTTCACGAACTGAAATGGATGTCCGAAACTGTGCATAATCCTTTCCTAGACCATTCAAGGTCACAGAAACTAAATCATCATCTTCCACTGGCGACCCGATGGAAGCAAGTGCATCTGCAATCTTCTTCACCTTCATGTGGTAGTCATTGATGCTCATATTTTCTCTTTGCACATTATGCAACTCTTGCTTGAGCTGCATTTTCCTGGCTTGCGTATTTGTGCTATACATTTTTGACAAAGTATCCCATGCCTCCTTTGGCGTACTTGCATCCTGAATATGCATAATCATAGAGTCTGAAATGCTAATAGATAGCCAATACATAACTTTCCTGGCTCTCTCATGCCACGCTTTAAATGCCTGCATTTGCTGTTGATTGGGAACATCAGGAAGAACTGGTTCTTCTTCATTTCCTGCAACAAATTCCCAATATCCTTTTCCCATAAGGAAATTCGTCATTCTAAACTTCCATGCTTGGAAGTTGTTCTTGTCAAGCTTTTCAGTGACAATCTGTGAAAGAGAATCAGACGCCATTACAGAACACTGCAAAAAATTCTGTCACTGCAAAAAACACAGCTTCACCCTCACAAGGGAAAATCTGCAAAACTGGCGAAAGTGGTATTTGACCACACAGTCACTTTCTAGTGACAATTTTGCATAACCAGGAACCAAGGATGATTCTGTAACTCCCAATGTCTCTACACACAAGCATACGATGCAATTTCTGTGGTAACTGTTCACGGACCTGTAGAACAGTGGTCACACAGCATAAAACAGGGCTTTTTCCTGAGTGCGTGCAGAAAACTTCCGCCTCCAAAACAGGCCCCGAAATGGCCTCAAATCAAAAAAACAAGGTCGCCCAGGGCTAAAGCCCTGGCCCGCAGCATATACTGCCCTCTTGCTTCACCGCAAAGGGCGTCTCAACCTGAGACAATGCACTCCTGCACTTTCCGGTTGTGCTGCCTGTAGAGACTTGCTCCCAAAACAGAAAATGAAAGCAACACTGCTCCTCTTACCAGAACACCGCGAGCTTGGCTTGCTTCCTTGAGATCCTTACCACGAACAAGGCTCTGATACCATGTCAAGATTGTGGGAGAGAAGGAAGGAGTCTCACTTGTAGCTTTCTTGCTTGCACAATGGGGGAATACACACAGAGGTGGAGGCTGAAAACAGTTTTCCTCTTCTTAGTTGTGTAAGCCAAAAGAACTCACTTACAAAGAAATAGAAGAACCCTATATATGGGTCTCAAACCAAACTCAACTAACTAAGGTGGCATACTAACTGAGCCACAAACTAGAGTAGATAAGGATAGCTATCATGTAGCTATTATTCATGGGCGGTGTACCAACCGCGTTTGCAACTGACAAGTCGGTGACATAAATACACAACGGTCACCCTGGCGTATCACGAGTGGAGCTCGATATCTCAACAATAGCGACGCATATAGTGACGCATATAGCGACGCTTTTAGCGACACCGCTTTTTTACGTCACAAATGGCCGTCGCTGTTGCCCCATTCCCTTGTAGTGTATCGATTTACTTTTTGATATGCCCATTACTAAGCTTTAAAGCTTATCTTTCTAGGCTTTTTTATTTTTCCATCTCCCTCACTACTTTTGTCACCATACATAGAGCTTTGCCATATTAGTGTTGGAACCATCATCCTGAGATCTCCACCATTATGGGCCTTGTCTCCGTAATTTTGCATTAATAGTCATCATCTTTCTCAATACACCATCTCTCTTTCTTCTCCATAAAGCAACTTGGATTGATTTTGTTGAGATATCGAGCTCCACTCGTGATACGCCAGGGTGACCGTTGTGTATTTATGTCACTGACTTGTCAGTTGCAGACGCGGTTGGTACACCGCCCATGAATAATAGCTAGATGATAGCTATCCTTATCTACTCTAGTTCGTGGCTTGGTTAGTATGCCACCTTAGTTAGTTGAGTTTGGTTTGAAACCCATATATAGGGTTCTTCTATTTCTTTGTAATTGAGTTCTTTTGGCTTACACAACTAAGAAGAGAAAAACTGTTTTCAGCCTCCACCCTTGTGTGTCTTCCCCCATTGTGCAAGCAAGAAAGCTTCAAGCGAGACTCCTTCCTTCTCTCCCACAATCTTGACAGATTTTTGTCAACTTGTTCTACTTTCGTGCTTTTCAACAATGATTTTTAGGTGCATCCTACCACATTAGCTTGATACCAATAGAACCTAGTAAGCCCATTACCCACATGCCCGTGTCATCAAGCTCCTTATTCCAAAGTGCATCCCATGTGGATTACCATAAGACATCAACATAGTCCATTTTAATCAAAAGAGGGTTTAGACCATGCCATTACAACACCCATCATTAAATCTAACCACATATGTATGATCTTTTTAGACTACCATGCTATTAAGAACAATCTATGATGATACACCAACACTTCTTAGAAAGATATTAAGGCTTAAACCTGTACAGTGATTGGTCAATGTACCAATATCCAAAGCCTAGAACTCCTTCAATATAAAACCGTGGATCTAAGGAAACCCCTTGACGAAAACCCTTACTAGTCATGGGGAAAAGTCTCAGAACTCTCTCCTACAAAAGCACAAGCTTCAACCATTGAGGTCCTCTTCCCAAAAGGAAAAAACCAACCCTTCTCACCCATATATCAATTTTTGATCCCTAGTCTCTTTTGCAAGCTTCTATTAGGGAAAAAAACCTCACAATGCTTGCTAGAGTAGCACTTATAGTAGACATGGCAACTACTATTATGGATCTTGTGGTGTAAAGTGGGGAGTTTTACTATTTTGCATGATGCTTTGTGGCTGCAAGTGACTAGCAATAGGTGGAGACAAATATTACTTTGGATTCACAATCTACAAGTCTCTACTCTTGTAAAGTACTATAAGCTTCTTGGGTTCAACTTTCTTCAAATGTAAAGATTGTTGTAGTTGCTTATGCTCAACTGGTTGTTTCTTGAGTTGTTTTTGGTAAACATATTTGGTCCTCATCTCCTATTGCACTATTTGTTATGACTCTTTGGCTAATTGAGGGAGCCACAATCTATGGTTACATCTTCAGTTACTTGCACAAGATACTATTTGTAGCTAAGCCCTTTCAATCACACACAAATTGATGAACATGTGGAGCCCACCAAAATGCCATGGTAAAACTTGGCAAGACCTAAGAAAGAACGTAACTCATGCACATTTTTAGGGATTGGCCAATTCAAAATTGCTTCTATCTTTTTAGGATCAACTTGAATACCATCAGAAGAAACAATATGTCCTAAGTATTCAATGTGGGTTTGGAAAATTTCAGTCTTTTCAGGGTTAGCATATAATTACTTTTCTCTCAATAATTTGAAAACCAAAGATAGATGTTCACAATGTTCGTTCTCATTCTTATTGAAAACCAATATGTCATCAAAGAAAACAATTACATAATCTTTAAATATATCATCAACAACAAAATATTATTTACCACCTACACGTCTTGAAGATCAAATTAATTATTTACTACAAGTCCTGAAGATCATGTGTAGGTGGTGAATACGCATCCTATAGGTGGTAAATATTTAAATTGTGAAAGAAATTGTGTGTGCTTAGGATACATATGATTTTTCTTAGCTTCAATTTCATTCACCCAGAATAAATATGATTTGCTAATTTTTCTCAATGCACATTTATCCTGTGTGTGACTAAGCAATGGAAAATTATGAAAGGTGTGTGTTCCATGTAATGTAATTTGTTTTTCGTTAGAATGAATTTTCATGGAACGTGTAGAATAATCTATGTCAGGATTGTATTTATGATGCCAAGGCATTCCTAAAATGTCACTAGATTGCAAAGGCACAACTTAGAAATTTCTACACTCAACATAATGACCAATTTTAATTTCTAAGTCATGAACTTCTTGTGTACCATTGTATCTAGTGCCTAAGAATGCAACTTTTATATGATAATGAGTTGGGACAATATATGAATTCAATTCTTTGACCAAATTTGCATAAATAAAATCATGTGTGCTCCCATCATCATGCAAAACAATCTTGTTGTGACCGTGCACAAGACATTTCATCGTTAATAATGAATGTGGATTTGGCACTTGGTAGAGTATCTGAAGCATCATTGATATCTTCATCATGTTCAGCAAAATCTGGCATAGCTTCATGGTCTTCATCTTCAGTAGCTCCCAAGCAATTGATTTGAATTGTTGGCTTCTTGGATTGATAGTTTACTGCAAAGTGTCCAGGTTGATGACACTTGTAGCAAACTACAGACTTGGCTTTGAAAACATTATTGATAATAGCTGAAAGTTTGGGCATGTTGGGATTTGGCTAAAGAAATGGCTTAGGATTTGAGTTTGTGTTTTTTATGGTAAAGCACAGGGTCCTGTCCAGGGTTTAATGGAAAGAAGAAGGAACAAAGTGATTTTGAATGAATCTTTGAAAGTTAGAATTGAATTTCTTTGCGCTTCATCTTGATCGTCGACAGTGGATCGTTGAAGAGTAGTCAATTGTACTTGCAAGGTTTGACATGCTCTTCGTTCTTGTTGAAGTTGCATCATAAATAGGTCCAATTTTTGCTCCATTGTTGGTTCCGGTAAATCACCTTTCAGCCATAAAATCTTTCATGGTTTGATTGGACATCCTGCAAAATCTCAAACAACCTCACACACTCGAAATCTTGTTAGAGGGATGAGCCTAGCTCAAGTTTGGGTTTACAAGGCTTGCTTTTTTTTAAAAATATGGCTTTTTGCGATCTTGCTTCTTTTGTGGGTACGATAATTGATATTGGTCTTCTTCCAAGCATATACATCTTCCATATAGTCTACATATGACAATCTTTGTTGGAAATCAACTTTGTCACATCATGGGTGTGAGCATGGGCTTGTTGGAGTTGCAAAATCGGTTCGAGGTTGGTTCTGTGTGAACTTTCACTATGCAGCAGTTTTAAGAGTAAAATCCTTAAGCTTTAGTCTAAGATTAAAACCTTAATCTTAAGCTTTCTAATAAAAATCTTAATCAAATCATTTTTTCAGCACGTAGGACAGGAGTATGTTGACGTCAAATTCGGCGATGATCAGTACGTTTGACCACCATTTGTCAGTGGAAATTGAGAGCTTAACTTTTTATAACGCTCATTAAGCTTTATAATCCCAATTAACTAATCTTTCTTCTCTATTCACTAAAAAAAAATTGTCTTGATAAAGGAGCTTTGGAAGTGGTCCTCCGTCGCCAGAGGGTGGTCCTTCGCGATCCAACAGCATAACAAGGGGTTCTTTACCGCCAGGAACATGTTGATATTGACGATTCATTGTGAGACTGCCTGTAGGGCCCGTTCGTTCCAGGAGCTTTGCCTTCGTGTGAGATGGTAAGCGATTGGAAGCCCTTGATCTCAGCTTTGCTCTGATACCACTCTGTGCAAATTGGATGCTAGATGCGTGCATAGCGAGTACCGGAAGGTCCTCAAGAACAAAGAACTCTACATAAACTAATAAAAGCAAGAAGAGACTTTGCACGACATGAGGAAAAAAGACAAATTGGGTACAATCTCCCCCCATGCCTTGTGTAAGCACTCCACAAGGCATGTATTTATAAATTTATTAATCTCCAAGCTCAAAAACAATCCAATTTACAATTAGCATGCGTTGACTTTTGTGTATGCTTTTTCCCAAATAAAGAATAAAGTGATTGGGCATCCCAAAAGTTGGGCTATGCCACCCAAATACAATATCCAATAATGAAATATTTAAATTGAGCGCCTATGCGTATACAAAATAATAAATGTCTATCAAGCACTTGAATAAATAAGCACACCTAAATAAATATTAGCGCCACACCTTTAATGATAAGGCGCACGCCTATCAAAAATGATAATTTCTTCTAGGTAATCTGAATACACTCTGGATACACGCCATTACCCGGTGCTTCCCAACACCAGCACTGTCTGCTCTACACATCAACTGAAGCATTCACAATTGTTAGAAAATAATAAAATGAAACCGACAAAAGTGAATACCTAGCAGTCTTCAACTACAAAATAATAAAATAGGTTGGAACTTTGTCCTAACCCCAATTTAATACAAGTGCGCTCTAAACTCATAAACATCCATTAATTTAAATATGTATTTTGTGGAATCACCCACTATGGAATCACCCATGTGCACATTAAATTAATCTGACACTCGAAAAGGACAGGCATCCCCGTCAACTTCTCGCACAAGGAATCCACTTTGTGTACGAGCCTCAGCAAATAAATATAGTTTTATGGAATCCACTGCAAAACCTTGAGGAATCCATTGTGGTCTCATGGAATCCATCGTGGAATATGCCTCATGGCATCAGATATTCCATAAGGAATCTATTTTTGAAAGAGCTTTAAATAAACCCCATGCATGACCAAAATGGCCCTAGTTTGCATTTCTCCATCTAAGTAAATGCCACATTTACTTCACTAAATGTACTCCCAAGAAATGAGGATTAAATCATGCTAGGTATGGCAAATCATGGTCACACAATTACTTTTGTGATGATATTATCAAAAGCATGCCTTGAACATAACTCTCCAAGTTTATTAAAATTAGCCTGAAGATATTCTAAATGACCATGGACCTAAACAACTGAGGATCAATCTATGAATATCTAGCCTAAGTATGCTAACGGTTGACCATGTATCTACACAAAAACACACATACATTCACATACACCAAAAAGAGAAGCCTAGAAAAGGTCCCTTTTATTAGTTCTAGATACCAAATATTTCAAAAAGGAACCTTGGGACTATCAATGTAACTAAAAGGGATAACCATATTAACTCCGAAAGGGATCACTCAAAAAGGGTTTAGGGTTCCAAAAATTGGCAAGATACCCTCTCCTACTACACGTGCTCTCTCGATCTCCTTCAATCACATGAGCTCTCTTGTTCTCTCTTGCATTTTCTCTTGATTGGCTCTTTCTTTACCCTTGCACTCTCAATCTCCTTTGATCACACCGGCTCTCTTATTCTCTCTTGTGTTTTCTCTCAACTAGCTCCTACTTCACCTTTGCAACCTCATCATTGTGATAGAGGCATACCAAATCAAGGATCACTAATCTAGTGATGGATGCTAGGTCTTCGTGCAAGATGCTATCTAACAACATAGCACATGTGAGCTATTTCTAACCAAATTGAATATCAACTTCATACATCTAGATCCTTATTAAAGGGACCTCTAGCTTTCTAAAGGGGATGCACTCAATGGAAATCTAGGGTAGATTTCTTCATGACCCTCTTGACATGGTGTAAATCCACATTGGGAGGTGTCTCCTTTGAGCGGAGAGTCATCATATTACTCTATGGTGACCTTGGTATGGGTTAGCCATCACAAACTCAAGGAGTCCCCTCCCAGTCACACCAAGAAGAGAACATGTATCGAGTTGTAGAGGGCCTCGTACTTGTGACAGAAATCGTATCTACCCCATATGAGTTCTTTAAGAATAAGTAGCTCTCTTTAAGTTGTGACAAGTGAAGATTTTTCTTGTGTTCTCTCAAAGTAACATTTGTTGGGAGAGAGAAAGAAAGAAAGAAGGAAAGTTATATTAACGTCTTCTAAAGACCAAAACTGGCCTATGAGACAAACTGTGATACAACTGATGAGGTCCAGCTATCCAAAATAAAAGTGCTGAATGAAAAGCTAAAAACTGGAAACTGAAAATACGGTGCTGTGAGTGTGATAAGTGTCGTGTATGTGTATGTGCATATGTAGCTCTGGTACTCCAGATAATGGCTACAAAGGGGGAACAAATGTCGGTTGTAATAGGGGAACAACTGTCGGCTGTGATAAAGTGGTGCGATGTGTATATGTAACAGATGCAGGGAGATATACTATCCTGGGATGTAGTAGCAGTCGTCAAAGTTGCTAATAGCAGGTGATCCCTCCTGGATGCAGGATGTGGTACATCGACGGTGGAGAAAGAGCAAACTGGAGATCTGAGATCCAATGTGTCAAGTGTCGTCAGATCTCAATCTGATGTCGATGTAGATCAAGAATCCTCTGGATCTTCTGTCGGTGTGGCTGTGGGGTCCGAAACCCACGGATCCTCCTGCGACATCGGGTACGCTGGTCCTTAGCCTACTGTAGTGTGAGCACGGAGGTCTGGATGGAGGCTGGTATAGTAGCTCTCACTCTGTCTATCTGAAAGAACTGTGTAATAGTCATCTGGGTGGGCCCCTCTGTGACTGGGACCCGCTGTGTGCTCTGCTCTCTGATGTGCCATGCCTCTCCCAGAAAATGGCCAAATGATCTCTGATCCATATCAGTCATACATCCCTGAAGTGAGCTGCTCAATGTGTATCTAGATCTCAACTCTGAGTATGCCGGGCATCTGAGAACAAAATGCTCCTCACTCTCCACCTCTGATCTGCAAAGGGGGCATATCCTCTCCTCCCGTGGGATGCCACTGGCTCTGCCACTCTCAATCATAAGCTGATGTGATGATACCCTGAGCTGTCCAATAAGAACTCTCAATCGATGTGGCATATAGATCTACATATATCTCGGAATCTCTATGAATCCCTGCTTTGATATGCTCAAGAACTGTGTATAATAATGTGCCATCTTCGATGGCAGTGGCTGTGCAGGGCTGACCCATGCCTTTTGAGAGAAAGAGAGTGAGGGAGGCCATGAAGTAGTAGCCCTTGGAGTCCAAGAAGTTCTATATGGGGATAATATGTGTGTAGGGTTGCATGGAATCTATGCCTCCCAAAAGCAAAAGGCTTCAAGATGACATTAGTGGATATCCATGACCTTCCACATGTCACAAAGTGGAAGCGTATTGACCCATACACCACCCCATCCTTGCCATCTTATGTGTCCTAAGATGACATTGTCTATATGGTGGACTCTATGTTGTGTGCACTCGTGTGTGTGGATTAAGCCACACAATGGTGGAGTAAAGGCAAGTGATGGGAATAATCTATGCTCAAAGATCCAATGAAAAAGGGGGAGAGGAATCTTGAGCTTTTACAACAACACATAGAGAATTCAAACACGATAGGAACATGAAAATCCTAATATTTCTTATTTTTCTTCTTCTTCACTATCACTGTCTACCAAGAATAAAGAGAGAGTATAACATAGATAATGAGGAAGCAGTCCATAGTATGAATATGTTAACTAGAAAGATAAGTAGATGGATACCTTGCAACTGAGGCAAGTAGACTAATTGATGTCCAATTGTAAAGTATCATTGGAAGCATATACTCATATAAGTATAGACCATGCTAATGTTATGAATGTGAAAATGATCGTCTTCATATGTGGGTGTCAGCTCACGTTGAGGTTGACATGTCAACACTCCCCCTAAGCTCAACTCCATGACCTATACTCCAATTAAGATTCAAAATCATCAAAGCTTTTTGTGCTTCTAAGGCCTTGGTAAAAATATCTACAAATTCCTTATCTATAATCATGTATGTGAGATTAATGTCACTTGCCAAACCCCACTCTCTAATGAAATGGAAATTACCGTCAATTTATTTTGTACGTGCATGAAACATTGGGTTTCTCACCAAATGTATAATACTCATGTTGTCATAATAATTGGCAACTCTCCTTTCTATATCCATCCCCAAATCATCAAGTAGCTTTCCCATCCAAGCTACCTCACATGTTGCCGTAATAACACTCCCAAAAATTTACTTTATCTCTCCCAAATCTTTAATGTTACATTTTTTCTTTAAAAGACTCTTTGCGTGCTCCATCTCTTGCATATGATCACCCCCAATAATCAAACCATCCATATACAAGATAATCATAATAATACCCATATCACTCTAATACCCATAAAGTGAGTAATTTGCATTTTTAGCATGAAAACCAATAGATACAAGATGATGTGCTAGCTTGTCACACCATTCTCTTGGTGTCACTTTTAGTCCATATAGGCTTTGTGTAGCCTACACACATAATCATGGTGGACTATGTTCTCATCACCTAGCGATGACTGCTCCATATGCACTTCTTCTTACAACTCACCATGCAAGAATGTGTTATTTACATCCATTTGATGTAAGGCCCAACCTTTTGTTGTTTCTATTTCTATAATGGCCGTTCATAACCAAAGAACACAACAATCTGCCTGAAATAATCCTACTACAGCATACAACTTATTGAATCGATTAACAATCATGTTTAACATTCAATTCAGAATTGATATGTGAACATAAAGTAACATCATAATCGTTAACAGAATACCACTCTCCTAAAAATAATCCATCACATTATTTTTTGCAAGAATGTGTTATTTACATCCATTTGATGTAAGGCCCAACCTTTTGTTGTTTCTATTGCTATAATGGCCCTTCATAACCAAAGAACACAACAATCTGCCTGAAATAATCCTACTACAGCATACAACTTATTGAATCGATTAACAATCATGTTTAACATTCAATTCAGAATTGATATGTGAACATAAAGTAACATCATAATCGTTAACAGAATACCACTCTCCTAAAAGTAATCCATCACATTATTTTTTGCAAGAATGTGTTATTTACATCCATTTGATGTAAGGCCCAACCTTTTGTTGTTTCTATTGCTATAATGGCCCTTCATAACCAAAGAACACAACAATCTGCCTGAAATAATCCTACTACAGCATACAACTTATTGAATCGATTAACAATCATGTTTAACATTCAATTCAGAATTGATATGTGAACATAAAGTAACATCATAATCGTTAACAGAATACCATTCTCCTAAAAATAATCCATCACATTATTCCTAAATAGATAACTCATCATAGACCATTAAATTTTAGGAGATAAGAACAAAATGATAGAACGAGACATCATCAGCCCTGTGTGGGTGCTATCATGAAGATCTTTACATTTCAAATTATGATAGATATGAAAAGATACAACTAAAGTAATCAAGATAGTCACCAACATTTAGGCAAAGTCACATGACATACAAGGGTCACTTTACATATGCTGATTTCAAGTGCCTATATGCATGCATAAGAGCTCTAACACCTAGCATAGGCCGATGGATGACTAGGATAGTCCAGATGAAAATCCACACATGCATCCTTGGACAAGCCACATTCAGTAGCAATGACTAGAGCCCCTCTAGGATACTCAAAGCACACTTGTGTGGTTACATAATTGGCCCTAATTGTCAAGGAGATGAAACTAAATTTTTTGATGAAGCAAAAACAAAAAGTACAACTAGAAAAGAAACTAGATATTGTATCTAGGTATACAAGGAATAATGTCCATACATGAAGACACATCACCACTAACCACCAATGAAGAATCGATATGTTGCATTTCCTTAAACTATTCATGCAGCTCATGAATTACTTCCTTGAGCATGACATCTTTGTCAACACTCTATAACTCCCTCTACTATAATATATAAGCAATATAGTCATCATTGCTTATCTTAGCTTCCAAAGCACAATCTAGTTTGGCATTCAACTCCATACATGTATTCTCTAGTTCATGAACTCTATGTGTTAAAGATTTCTTCTCTTGTACCAAAGAAGCATCATCAACTAAAACAAAGGAATCTTTGAGCATCTCATAAGGCCAAGAGATCACTCTCAAATAAATATGTGTGACATAGTCTTCCAAGCATTCTTTTCCTTAGCCAATAAGACATTCCCCATATCATGAAGCTATGATTTAAACATAACAACTGCATCCACCTCGACTTCAATGTTCTACCAAATCTACTTCTCCACAAAATGCAATCTCTCGAATCTCTCAAGCAACAACCTATGCTCAACCTGTAGCTACAAATATTTATCCATGAATGCATGAATTCCAAACATACATTTCATCTCAAGCTCACCAATCTACTTCTCAAAGAGAGTTGCACACGCCTTATCCTTCTCAATGACTTTCTATAACTCTATAATCTTCTTAGCATGCTACAACCTTAACACATCACATTAATTCCGCTTAACCTACAAAACTGCTATGCTACATTTTTAGACCTCTTTGTTGTTGTAGAACCAATTGATCTTGCAAACTCTTGACAACTATTCCTTTCATGACATTATCTCTATCATACCGTTGTAAATATCCTAAGAGTTTATGCATCACTTACAAAGCATCTGACATACTAGTCAATGTCAAGTCCTGAACCATAGAAGTCACAGAGGTAGAAGGAACACTACCTATAGTAGTATCCACATGAGTATCCATAGGAGTATCACATCCAACATAAAGATCACTAGCTTTAGAGCCACGATGTTGCAATGTATCCTTCTCGTGCATGTTACCCATCCTAATTTTGCCAATTTTGACCTTCTTCCTTGCATGAAGCTTATCACCTTGTTTACCCTCATGCAAGTTGCACTCTTTCATAATAATCATGAGGGTATCCAACCCAAACTTGGAACCAATTTTCTTAGCATACATTGCATCATATCCCACCTATACAAGATCCCTATAGATGGCTTGCTTGGCTTGATCCCCATCAAACATATCCGCTACTACAGCAATAATCTATTCTTGTTCTTGAATATCCACACTAGAATCCACACCAATCACATTACCTAGCATATCGTTATAAATTGCCTTCAAGAGAATTTCAAGAGTAAGCTTGGGATGTAAAGATCTAGCGTACTCATAAAGAGTAGCCACAAAGTAGCCCATTCTTGATTTCTAAAACAACTTTCTTGATTTAGATACTCTAATCTCTACCCCAAAAGCCTATCCAACAATAAGCCTAACAAATTTGGGATGGCTACATGCTTATCATAGTATGTAATCCCATAAGTTTCTCATGCAATGTTGTCACTCTTGATGAATTGATGAAAAACATAAACCTCTCCATGAACCAACAAAGTTGCAATTTTACAATTGCATCAAGCTTATTCATGACATAAAAATTTGTTGGCCCTATGGGATTCCCAAATGCCTCATCCATTTTCTCCTCCAAACATCTACAACTTGTTGGATTAGAATCCAAAGGTAAAGCAAATACCTAGCTCACAATATCCACTCTCATGTCTATCTTTCCTACAATCCAACCATTGGTTTGCCTAAGAATATCTTACTTGATAGATGCATGGATATTTACTGACCATTTTTCCCATGGCAAATGAGCATATGACACAACTTTCTCTAACCATTTACGGTTTGTAGCCTCATTCATGTCAAGTACAAGTGCTGAATCAACAAGTGGAGTTACAATACTAGTTATGCTAGGAAGAGTATTGGCATTCATTGGTGTTACTTTGCCTTCCTTGATCTATCCTTGCTTGTCATCATCACCAAAATCAACATCTTTTTAATCTTCAAAGTCAACTTTGGCATATTTAGACATTGTTAGCTTGCACATAGAGGATCGCTTGGTATGCATTCTAGCAACAACAATAGAGCGGACCCATATAAGTGTTGGAAAGAAGGAGATCTAACCACTCTCCTGCTCCATTTTCTTTGCTAAGTCCAAGTCTAATACAAGGTTTTCCCCCTTTGTGCCAAATGTCACTTCACTCTCATTAACTTGTGACTTTCCACAAAATGAAATGTTATTTGCTAAAAGGTGTCCCCAACTAGGAATAATGAGATGAACAAGGGTATAATATATATGTAGCATTGTTTTGAACTTAACCCCATTAGCAAAAGGTTTAAGGATATTACCCTTCAAGTCCTGCAACAAAAATGTTCCTTCAAATCTTTAAAAATGGTAAATGGTTTAGCATACCTCACTTTTAATGTACCAAGAATTTTCCCAAGTCTTAAGTTGTACACCACAAACCAATCCCCCTCTTCAAATATCTTCTTCTTTACATGCATGTTAACCCATGCTTGCTTTCTAAACTATGTGACTCTTGATACATAGGCAGTTAACACCCAATCCTCTTCCAACTTTAGGAGATGTTTCAATATATGTTGTAGTGACCTTTCAAGATCTAGCTTGTGCTCTACAACAATCCTTAAGCTAGAAACCATGAACTCCATGTCACGATAGCCTCTAATCCATACAACAACATGAAGGGTGTGAGTCTTGTTGTAACCTTGTATATAGTCCTAAATGCTCATAATGCAAAGTACAACTTTTCATTCCAACCCTTTCTATTATCCTCAAATATTTTCTTCAAGATACAAAGCATAATCTTATTGGAATTCTCTACTTGCCCATTAGCACGTAGATGGTATGGGATAGACTTCTTGTGTAAAATTATATCCGTGGCTATCAATTCCTGAATGACCTGATTCAAAAAGTGATTGCCCTTGTCACTAACCAACTCTATAGGGCATCCAAACCTAGTCATGATGTTGGAATATAAAAACTTGGCTAAAATGGCATTTTTATTGAATTTTAGGACATGAGATTCCATCCATTTCATACAATAGTTAGTTTGGACTAGAATATACTGATTACATGTCCTCTTTGCAGCTAGCTTGATAGGTCCAATAAAATCTATCCCCTATTTCTAAAATGGCTCAAGTGGTGGGAAACGATCTTGCATCCTATCTCTGTCAAGAGGTTTTGATCCTCCTTCAAAAATTATAGGCCCTCTTTGGCATGTTGTGGGCATCCTTCAAGATAATAGGCCACCACAAACTTGCCCGCAAAAGTTTCCTTCCTGTAATCTCCCTCCAAAAGTAACCATTTGGTAGTCTAGCATGGGATTCGTGAAGAAGGATTGAGGCACACACGAAGAAGGACTGAGGCACACACCTGCTCTATACATTATCAACTCCTCTTTAGTATAATGCATTCATGATAACTTGAAATGATCTACTCTTCAGTGCCAAATTCCTCCTCTAATCATTTCCAAGGTGTGCTGGCATAATCCTTCCATCAAGAAATGTAGTAGCTAGTCATAGTATGAATCTAGGTTTACAACCTGAACTTTAAAGAGTTTGGCATTAGGTAGCTGATTAGGAACTGCTACTTCTATATCATCATTTTCCAGTCTACTGAGATAATCATCCATTGCATGTTCCTTTCCTGGTGTGTCAATGTCTTTGTAGTCAAACTCTTTTGGCAACAACATCCATCTAGCTAGTCAACATGTTAATTTAGGTTTATTGATTAAGAAAAAATAGCCTAGTGCTCCAAATGGAATATCACTTGATTACCCACAGCAAGTAATGCCTAAATTTCTACAAAGATTAAACCATCCCTAGTGCTTCTCTTTGTGTTAGTGAATAATTCTTTTCAATAGTGCTTAATCTTCTACTTACATGATATATCCATCTAAACTATCTAGGTACTTTTTCCTACATGAGTATAACTCCCACAGCTATACCAAATGCATCAACAAATACATGGAAGGTCCCATGTAGGAGGCTGCAGTATTAGAGCCACCACTAGCATTTTCTTGAGAACAATAAAGGCTTTCTCTTGATCTTCCCTCCAAACATATTGTATGTGTTTCTTAGTTAAAGTGGTAAGGGGAGAGTAGATATGTGATAAACACCTCAAGTATCTACTATGCCACTTTATGTGGCCAACAAATCTCATGACTTCTTGCATGTTTGACGAAGCTTTGGCCTTCTGTACTACTACTATCTTTCTAGGATTTATTATCATACCTTCTTCATATAGGATATAGCCTAAGAGCACTCTAGGTTTTGTTCAAAAATTGACTTGAAAGGATTTAGGGACATACAAAACTTCTTGCACTTCTCAAAGCTAAGCCTAAGATGCTTCAAGTGCTCATTTCCCTTGCCAAAGACACAAAAGTCATCTATAAACATTTTCATGAAGGTTGTGAAGTATGGATCAAATGTCTTATCTGCAACTCCTTGGAACTCTGAGGGTCCATTTTTAAGGCCAAAAATCATTATAGTACTAACATAGGCCATCATCAAAAAAACGTGCAGTAACTAGTATTGGGAAAGGATCTCAAATTGTGGTTACATTCAATTTTGTGTAGTCCACACATATTGTGATCTTCCATTATTATTAGGTACCATAACAATAGGAGATAACCATGTCACTTCATTAAATAGCTTGATGAAACCAACCCTTAACAACTTGTCAATCTCTTCCTTGACTTGCTTAGCATAGTCTGGGTTCATTCTGTACCTCTTCTAGATGATTGGCTTAGCATCCTTCTTCAGGTTAATTCTATGTTGACATACTATTGGAACAAAATCCTTCATATTAATATAGTCCTGGCTAAAGATATCCTAAAACTCCTGTTACAACTTAATGATATCTTGGTTGAATTTCTCCCCCACATGTATCGCTCTCCTTCCACATTTAGGTTAACTTCTTGCACTTCATCCTCCACCACTATTGTAGACTTGTTCATGGTGTGTTCATATATTTCCTTAGCCTAAATATAATAGCCTTTTGTCATTCTCATTCTACACATCAGAACAATCCATACACTGTACTTCTTGAATTCCCTAATTTTTATATTTTCCTTACTGCTTTGATTTAGAATGATTGATTCCAGGGTCCTGAACCACTTTGAACTCCTCACTTCTTGATGTGTCCTAAAACTCCAACTACTCATGACCTACAAAAGAACCTTCAGGATGGTGTATTATTGACTGGCTTTGATCAACATGTTGAATAGTTTGCTATTCAAGAAGTGCATTTCAAAAAATTCTAGGGTGATCTTTGTTACCCCTAAATAATAGTATCAACATCTATCTCAAATATTGAAACTATTGAAGAGTTTACCTAGAGAAATAGTTCCTCCTTAGCATCTTTCACTTCTTCAATAAGATTGATTATCTAAATTGCCATAGGTCTAGAAGTATTCCTCAAAATTACTTTATTAACAATCAATAATATGATCTCTTTGGGTCCTCTGGGGGATGCATACATAATCAGCCCCCAACTCAACTTGGTAAGTTTGAACCACGATCTTCCTAAGAGCATGTGATAAGAATCTCCAATTTTTGGCATCCTCAATACAACAAAACATACCCTAAACTTTAGGCCAACCACCTTTATTTGCTGATTCTTGAGGATACCTAATGGTTGTAGCCTCCTTTGATCTACCATCTTCACTAGGAATGGGGCTGATAGCAATTCTCCTTTCTTGTTGGCTAAATATGCCTCTTCAAGAAGTACATTCACTCTAAAATAACTATCAAGAAGTACTTCATCATGCTTCTTTTGTGAATATTCAACTTGAATAGTAGGATCCTAATAGTCCACAACTTCCTTCTATGTGGCTATTACTACCTAGCATTCAAGAATTGCTTGATCCCAAAATTATTTGCCTTCAAGAACGTCATGTTACTTTTATCGGATTTTTAGGAGAACCTTTTCTTTGAACCTAGGTATCAAGTCTTAGATATGATCTAAAGTTAACTGCAAAGAACATCTTGCTAGTGCCTAAAATAACTCTTTCTAAAATCCTTCCTGAAACTTTTCGGAAGTCTTATCTTCAAGATGATAATCCCCCTGATCAGGGTTTAGGGTACCTTACCACTCTTGATCATCATGCTCCTCAAGTACTACTTTTCTTGCTACTTTTTGCAGCTTCTTGACTTGCTTAGATTTTAGCTTTCTCTTATTCTTGTCAATCAAGTTTCAAACTAGCTTGGCTTCTATTAATAATTAATACCATAGCTTCTTCAAGACAGTCTTCTACTTTAATGAGATTAGAATAGTCACACTAAACATACATACATACATCACTTAGGTTACCTAACACCTCATTTGCTCTTCCTTGATCTTGCTCTCGATGAAATTTTCTCATAACCAATAGTCTTTACATGTTCAACAAGTTTCCTTTACTACTACTATTGGGGCAGGTAGATTCTATCGATGAGGTGCTCTTATAGGTATTTTGTTGTTGTGGGTCCTTTTGCTACTGGCATTTTTCTCTCGCTCCTATACCTTGTGCATAGTTCACAGTTTGGCCCTACGAAGTGTCGTTGACCTCCATAGCAATGACATGCTCCTTTTTGAGTAGTTTGCTACCATGCTAGAAGATTTTCCCATGGCTATCTTGTCAGCATGTTCCTTGAAGGGCTTGTGAGGCATTGTGTTAGTAATTACTTGATTAACTATAGCAAGCTACATAACTCTTGGCCTAGCCTACATCCGACGCACTTGTTGTGCCATCCGAACATTGAGGTTGTACCAACAAGTTCTAGTTTCATGACCATTCCTCTAGCATATTTCATAGTACTTCTCCTTCCTCTTCGTGTCAAAAAGACCTAAGTCTTTTAGCTTCTACTTAATCTTCTTATCCAATCTATTCTTCTCTGATGCTCTCTCCTTTTCATTCTTCTTCTTGCTCTTTCTTAAGCTTGTTTTCTTCTTCTTCTTATGCCTTTTTCTACCAGTCTATTCACCATCTAAAACAATGGACTCATCTTATGACTCTGAATCTAAATCACTAGCATTATCTTCATTATCATTGTTTGAGCTTGCATTTGTATCTACATCTGAAGAATCTTCATCCTTCTTGCTCCTTGAATGAGAAGAACCAAGCCTTCTCTCCACCCTCATAGCAGCTATGATCATGGTGTCTAATGTGTCATTACTTGCTAACTCCGCATTAGCTATAGGGAATCTGATCCTACTCTTCAAGCCCTTCATGAAATAAGAAATCCACATCATTATTGATGGTATATCCACTTGAGTCAGCTGGTTCACTAGATTCGTGAAATTTTGAGCATAGACTTCAACTATCATATTCTTCTATTTTATCTCTATTTTTCTTAATATATCCCTTGGAGTTTTATCTTTCCCGAGCCTTCCCATAAATTCCACCTTTAGATCATTATATGTATTGAAATACACCATACCAAAATTACTAAACCAGTCCATGCCTTTACATTGAAAGGTTGCTACAATTTTTTTTTTCTTAATCTAATCTCCATATAGTTGATTGAAACCATTAGCTATTTACCTCGTTTCAAATTGGGCAACATGACAATCACAATCTTCCTTCTTTTCATGTGAAAATTTTGCTACTTGAACCTTAGGGTTCTATGGTGGCGGTACTTGAGTTGGCATCTTCTTTGTTTAAGTACCAAATCCCAATGAAGTAAACAACAACTATCTACTTTATGCAAGTGGACCAAAAAGAGCAATTCCTACCATGAGGACATCTCATACTCTCCTTTTGAAATCATCAAGGGGGTGTCTGAATATCTAGATCTAATTCAAGATTGACACTAGCCATTGATGTTCTTGTAGAGGGAACATCTTTAGGAGAAAAATCTTTAGGTGCTACTTGATACTCTAGATCTTGGTTGGCCTGCACCTCGACTTCTTCTTACACTCCTTCATCCACTTGTACTTCAATTGTTGCCTTATAAAAAATTCATTGAGTTTCCCTTCTCAAATACTGCCTAAATTGATAAGCTCTTGCTCTTGTTACAATCCAATCCCCTTGTGGAGGGTATTGCCTTGACATAAGTGATACAACCCCAAAATACTTCTGTCTCATAATCATTACCATTATAGTCATGTGCTCCATGATAAATTCTTGAACCTGATTTTCTCTAGCACACATGCTGCATAAATCACGAGTAGCATGCATACAAAATTGGCAAGAGTGCCAAAGTGTAATGACCCTCCATGACCAAAGAGCACAACAATCTATCTAAAATAATCCTTGTACAGCATACTAATTTCTAAATTTATTTACAACTATATTTAGAATCTAATTTTTAGGACTGATATGAAAAAATAAAGTATACATCATAATCGTGCATAGAATACTAGTCGCTTGAAAAATATTGATCAAGATATTCTTGGATAGATAATTCATCATAGACAACATTAAATGTCAAGAGACAAGAACAAAATGATAGAATTAAACATCAAAAACCCTATGGGGGTACTATGTTGAAGATCTTTGCATTTTAGATGATGATAGATATGAAAAGAGACAACTAAATTAATCAAGACAGTCACCACCCTTCGCAAGTGAAGTCACATGACATATAAGAGTCACTTTACATATGTTAATTCAAAGTGCCTATAGAAATGCATAAATACTAAGGTAAAAGTACTAAACTAGTTGTGTAATCCAAGCCCTAACAACTATAATGACAAATTTGATAATTACCATATTTTCCACTGAAGTAAATGTCTTCTCATAAAATCAATAGAGACAAGATACTATGCTATCTTATCATGCCATGTTGTCAACACCCATTTCAACCCATACAAGGCTTGCATAGTCTATACATAATTGGGGTGAAACATGCTCTCATAAACCTATGGCTCCTCCATATAGACTTCTTGCAACTCACCATATAAGAATGCATTCTTTACATCCATTTGATGCAAATTTCGACCTTTTGTTGTAGCTACTACAGTACAGCACTAACAATTTCCATCTTTTCCATCGGAGAAAATATATTTTTATAATCAATCCCATAAGTCTTCGCATATCCTTTGGCAAAAATTCTTATTTTATATCTACTCACACTTCCATATGCATTATGTTTTTTCCTCTCATGCAATGGTACCAAATACCAAGTTTGATTTACATCCAATCCAACCATTTCTTCATCCATGGATTTCTTCTAATGCAACTAAATAATATGTTTCTCAAAATAAGTGGGCTCAAGTGATTTAATAACGTTTGTTATATATGCACAATGTTAAGCAACATAACCATCATCTGTCTTAGAATATACCTTATTCTCATTGGCCTACCACTCTTTGATCCCTTTACATCAACCCTAGATTTCCTTACACCATGTGTACAAACAACTCGAATACAAAATTATTCATCCATGCTTTGATTTGAGCTATCTAACTCACAATCTACATGTGAATATTATGTAGAAACATTTGGTACACCAAGTGGCTCAATCACTTTTTCTTGTTCCTTTTGTGATACATTTTCTACATTTGTATTTGCACAACATGCTACTATATAGCTCTTAGTAGACCTACTAGAAGAGGACTCTTCTTTCCCACTCAATATCTATGACTCTAGACTCGTATCTTTTTCATTAACCATTTCTTTTACATCCTCTGCAACAATATTCTTTTCAATAGTAGACCAACTACTCATCTCATTGAATACCACATCTTTGCTCGAAAAATTAAGGAGTCTTAGAACCCAACTACATGTAGCTAGATGGAAGGAAATGTTGCTAGGTTATGTGAAAGACAAAGGAGTCTAAAGAATATCAAGATACTTAAGCTTGGAAGAAGTGGAGGTTGTAGGAGGAAGAATAATAGCAATACAATGTCATTTGATTACTCATGCTAAACTAGTTGCACTTCTCTATTGTGTCTTTGGAGCATCAAGACCAATGGAAGTGATCATTCTATGAATGCATTATGAATCCATGCTCATATGTGTGTCATCATTTTTGATGTGACTGACGTTCTCCATCCAGACAAAGAAACAAGGAATGTGGAGAGTGCATTAGAAGCCTACAACAACATCATTCCCCCTAAATTCGTACAAAACATGTTGGCTAAGAAGTGGTTTAGGAAGGCCAAGAAACAATGCGTTGGAAAGTTCTTGCAAAGGTATTTCTTAGACAAAGAGGACATCCAAACCCTAGACAAAGTGGGGATTAGTGGACGATGCTGCACTCAACTCTTCAAATTCATATAAGAGACATTGAGGAAGAAAAGGGTAAAGGAACTTTGCTTCCAAAGCCATCATCAGCTCAATAAATAAGATGCAACATCAATCAAAGAGTCTTGGAAGTCCTTGGTGAGCCCATTTACTTCATAGATAGGTATCCTAGAAAGAAGAGAGTGGTAAAGTTAAACAATTATAACAATATATTCTTCAACCTAAGGACTTTGCAAGGAGCTATGATCATGTTTTACATGCTAGAGTATATAATAGCAACTGAGTTTTAAATATTAGAATGCATACCCAATGCCAAACATTTGAAACTCAAATCTCTTTTTGACCAAAATTATTTTCTCTACACTTGTTAGAAGGGTATAGGCTAAACAAAAACCCATTAACACCATTTACAGAAAATGGGAGAGCCTTGCATTGTCCAAGGAATACTCATTGTGAAAAGATATAATCTATAGTAACAAGTGTAATGTTCATTATTTATTCAAATTATTACAATATTTCTCTACAATAAATTGTATGGCATAGTGTTTGCACGTATGCAATCTATTGATCAATGCAGTGAGACCGTGTCTCTCTGGATATCAAGTCTTTAGCCCGGTGGGATTACGGTTTCTAATGGAGTGCTGCAAAGAAAAAAAAATACAAATGTTAGAAACACGATTGTCAATACAAGTAATATTGCAAAAAACTTACAAAGTCCTCCAGATAAGTCATGTGGTCACCTTCCCAAGATGATGGACTACTCATGCCTCCAATCATGCCCTTGTTGCCTCACACTACTATCTCCAACGTCCTGGAGAATTTGTAGCCTCCTCCTTGAGTCGGCGCCAATCATCTATATCTAGCCACTCAAGCTTTGAGGCCCCACACTTAAGTGCCTTGCATGTGTCCGATCATCTATGGGACATGTATGCACACATGCACTCCATCATCCAACCTGTGGAAAACCTATCTATTGTGGTGGGTACCAAAAAATCCTCATGCAAGGATGCTACTATGTAGTTCTTGCTCCCCTCCAGTATGTTCTTCCAATGATCCAAGACGTGCCAAAAAACTTGTTGGCACAACTCTCTCATATGAACCATCACCCTCCTCCCCTCATCTCCTGTCCTATCATCTACAAGGTATCCAGACCCCTCTAGGGTATGTCTAAGATGTGTTCTCTCTCCCACCTACACTCTTGGGCATATCGAGGAGAACCTTGTATATCTTGTATACGCATGGGAGTGGTATCTCTCGGAGTAGCACCCATAGGGGTGCCACCTACGAATGGTTGAGAAAAAGTTGGAGTGACTGGAGTAGACATCCCCACAAGTGTGATAAATCCCATAGGCAACGCAACTCCAATAGAACAACGAGAGGGAGACATTGCGTCGGTACCTCCACAACAACCACCTGAGCCACCCTCTCTCAAACCTACATGATAGCGAGAAGTAGCACATGTATCTTGAGCCGACCGCCGCAGGCTCATTGTATCCACATCTCCGCATCATCCCCTAGAATCACTCCCTCCGTATGGAGCATTGACCTTGTCTATTAGAAGCCAAAGTATCAGAGCATGCTGAAGTAGATATAATGGAATGGGCACATGGTGTTTGAGATAGCTCTTGGTCCACCATATCTCTGAATCAAGCCATCCGATTTGGAGATATACATGTGAAGATCTCCTGTAGCTCCTCGTTGATCATCCCTCGACTCATTGTGCTATCCAAATATCCACAAAGATCACCTACACAGACAAAAATTGGTGTTAGCATAATCAATATAAAGATTCAAGCAAAGCACAGTAATATAACTCTTACAAAAATGATATTACTTAAAATGTATATTCTAGAGTACCCTTATAAGCGATTCATCAACAAATTGAGTAGGTCGATGCTACAAGTATGACGTAGCCTATGGTCCCATGTCAATCTCCTAACACAACTCCCCATACATTGGAAGGTCGATAGAAAGGTCACCACAAAAGGAAGAGTCCACCTCGTTCTCAAAGAATTCCTAGCCTCCTATCTTTCCATCATCGTTACTCGATTATGCCTCCTCTACATGCTCCAAGCTTTGGGTGATCTCCACCCCTTGTAATATCGACCCCTCTGTCTGCATATTGTCCTAATCTACATTGGGAACATTGTTTTCATCATATATTCTCGAACTTCGGGGAGTTGAAGGTACAACATACCACCATCGAGGTTGTCAGGGGTTTGGATAGAAAATTACATGTTCAAAATCACATACAAGAGAGATTTAATATTTGTGACATATATCATGTAATAAAATTTTAAAAAACATGATTTCATACACCTATTCACAATGGGCCAACAAGACAAACATGTCGCGCAAATCTGTCCATCGTTTTTGGAATCTATTTTGAGAAATCTAGATGGACCTCGTCAAATAGTTGCCCCATCTCCTTCCAGTACCATTTTGAACCACTGCACATCAAATAGGATCATGGAGAAGCTATGGTAATCCACCGTGATAATACTTTGCAAGTTTCAAAAATACTCCATCTCTTCTAAAACAGTGTTTGGATCTGTGGCTTGCCATTGGCTCTCTTGCTTGAACTTTGCCATGACAGCACAATCCATTATGGAGTGCATTTTGTCAATATGCTCCACGCAGAAATATTGTCTGCGCGACCACGCCACAATGTATATTTTGTATTGTACATTGAAACGGTTAATTAGTTGTCACATATAAAATCTAGATATGATAGCTTATAAAACATGTGGTACCTTTGGACTACATCGCCTCGAGAATTTTCACTCCTCAGTAGAGACCTCCACCCCTTCGCGAGCGGCTGTGATCAAAGCTCCATGTAACCATAGCATAGACATAAACCATAGCATCTCCTCCATGCCCTCGGGATATCCAATCAATCGATGGTGCATAGTATGTTGAAATTTAGATCATGCTTCTTCTCGATCTTTCCTGGCTTGCTCATACCTAGCCTCTACCTAGCAAGCCACATCTCCATGGAGGCATGGTGCAACATACCAAAACGATTCATTTTCTCCTCCATTACAGCATCCATCCTTTTTTCTACCCCATTTTCAACCACCACATCTCTGATCATAGTCTATCATCATCCTTTAGTGACCATAGCATACTATTATTTGAATCCATTGTTGGTAGCCACTATGAAATATGCACTAACGCCTCAGACACCAACCAACCTTCAGCCATGCTACCTTCTGGCCCTGCATATTTCTGGAGTGAGGCATCATGCGATCGCGATTGGTAGTATAAACTACTACAAATGAAGGAGCATTACGAATACCAAAGAGTCTCAATAGCAAAATATGCAGCCCACTTACAATCCATTTGTAGTACAAACCTGACATATATTATGCCAATCATGGGATTTTAGCTATGATAGTTGGTCATTTTTAGAAAAAGCGGATCTGAGAGAACGCATCATACCCATCAGAGTGTAGATAGACCAAATAATTTTCTTCACAATGTGCTCTTCTTTAGTGGACAAAACCCGAGTGCGAGGTAGTTGCAAGCGACCATCAACACCCGACTGTGGCCAAAGCACCTTCGTCTTGCCTACCTCCTTCAAATCCATTTGTGCCCCTTCAGTATCTCTTTTTTTGTGATGTGGTCCCATAGTAAGATGCCCACATTCTTGAAAATATGCATGGGATCCAACAAGTGGTTGATCTGTAAGTGGATCCAATATGTCAACTTGTAGAAAATTGAGAACCGTCGCATTCCATTTGGATGCGACTCCATGTGGACCATTTTCAACTTGTACCAGCTTTGGGCATTCATTCATGCTGGAGGTCATCCAAGAAAACCTTCCCTCAGTTCATGACCCTCCGGCAAGAAAGTAGTGTGTCCTTGATATACCATCTTTTTCATGGTTCATGATCTTTGGGAGTCTAACTAACTATGGTCCACACAATGGACATGCATGATAACCTGAGGTAACAAACCTGTCCTAATACCTCTATCCTGTGAATACAAACTTGAACAAGATATGATAGATATGACCAATGAGAATGGATGCCTACTTACCTGAGCACTCCATGAATCCCAAAAAGTCATGCATGGTCCACATGAGAATGGCTCCTATATTGGCGGATTGTCGACCATCGCGCTTGCTCATATCTTACACAGCAACCCCCTCCTCCCAAGATCTTAAGATCATCGACTAATGGATAGAGATAGACGTCTATATTCTTGACTTTGTAGCTATTAACCTCAGTTTAAGATGGCAGAGATATGAAGCAAAAAGTAAAAAAATGACAGAAAAAGGGTAATGGTGCAGTGGCAGCCCCTAAAAGCTAAGTTGAGGCAAAAGTACAATTTTAAATGGAAGGTGCCTCAAAAAACTCTAAAAACTCTTGTAAAAGAGTGCCAAGCTCTCTTTGTGCCATTTGTAAAAGAATAGATGCGTGCAGACTTAAGGCATGAGGCAAGAAGAGGAAAATAGGAAATAGAACCTTGCCACAATGGTCGGTCATGTAAAAAGGGATGGGTGCCCATGGGATTTTAGGGCTTGTATATAAAGTTAAAAAAGTGAATGGAAGCTCATTCTTTGATGTGTGGCTAACAAAAGACCTCTCGTCTTCTCTTCTTCCTCTTCACCTTGCTTGTGTGTGTATGTGTATGCTCTTGAGAAAGGGAGTGAGGGAGTGTGAGGGAGTGAGTGTGTGGGAGTGAGGGATCACGAGGGTGAAGCTCTTCACCATCTCTTCTCTTCTTCTCCTCTCTTCTCTTTTCTTTTCTCGTGTGCACGGCTATGGTGGATGGAGCTCCATGGAGGAGGCTTGGGAATGCTTGAGCTAGCATCTAGGATCGTGGAGCTACTGGTGTGTGTGAGGGAGGAGGCAACTCATTTCGGCATCGAGGTAAGCTCACTACACTCATAGGTTTGGAGGCGTGTCGGCTAGATGAGAGGTAGCCATTAGAGCTCGCTCGGAATGCTTGAAACAATAAGCGGTCCATGGGTCTTGGAGGTTAAGCAAGAGCTCCCACATTTTGGTTCCATTGCCGGGGGACCAACGGATTTAAGCTTGAGCACTTGTGCGCCTCATATCAAGCATCGAAGTAAGGGATTCATCCCTAAACCAGAGCTTGAGATAGGTAGGAATTTGGGACTTTTGATCTTAGATACAAGTAATTATTTTGGTTATTTTGGTTGTTTGATGATTGGGAAAGAGGAAGAAATCATTTCAATTATTTACTTTTGATTCTTATTGCATTTAGCATAGGTTAGGATTAAGAAATTAGATTGGAGAGGCATAGGGTTTACTGCTATACAATAGGGTAAAACATGCACAAATCGGGATAAATGAAAAAAAAAATGGTTGGAATGATTAATGCCGGCAAGGGAGTGATTGGGGATAGCAAGACCTTGCTTGAGAAGGGGTTTAAGGGCCAAGAGACCATAGAAGAGATCATCTTTCACCCTAGCACTGAGAGAGAGTGAGTGAGAGAGGGAAAGAGTTTCCATTGGTGATTCAGTTTGATCTTGCCATCGGGGAGTTCTTTGCATGATTCAGGTATATCAGAACCTTCTTGCTATGTATTTGTTGTGATCTGGAAGTCGACATGCTTGGTGATTGCTTGGATCATTGGATTCAATGAGATCATCCTCGACACAGCCGTCGTCACGTGCGACTTGGCTCGTCTAAGTGGCTTGGTTTTGGGCCGAGTCCCAAAATTAGCCCTCCGCCTTTGGACCACTTGGCCATCTTTGACTCAGCCCGTTCGAACGATCGACTTGGCCCACTAATGTGACTCAGCCTAGAATGTGACTCGGCCCTCGGACCACTCGGTCCACTCGGCCCTCGGCCACATTTCAATTCAGCCATCCGAGCTACAAGTTTGGCTATTGTTCCTATTCGGCCCTCGGCCCCTACAATTGAGATGAGTTGGGCAGAGTCAAACTTTTGCAAATTTTGTGGAAGTTTGCACCATACCCCCAGCTAGATCTCAACAGTGCCAACCTTTGTGAGCCATCCCGACACCCATAACTCAATTTTGGTGCAAGAAATAGCTAAATTCGCAAGACGTGGTTGCTTAGTAGCTTGATTAGGTTGTTGAAAGAGTCAGTGCCTTAATGGTAGCTAGTGGAGACATAGTCCCCAAAGGAACCTAAAGCAAGTTAGATGGTGCAGCAAGAAACCCTAAAATCTACCAAGGCGACCAAAAATGATCAACAAGCCTATCAGTTTTAAGATGAGATGAGAGTGTGCAAGCCGATTAGACACTTGCTCTTTGCACTCACCTTGACTTCCATCACTTGAGGTACACCTAAGGATAGTTGAAATCCTGATTGAGCACAAGTGCACAAAAAAGAGCACACTCATTGAGTGGAGGTAATTTGAGGATTGTATGCAATAATTAAGGAACTCACTCAGATAAAAGAACATGAAGAAACCCACCAATAAGAGAAGATCCCAAGACATAGACGAGCAATCGGAGCCCAACGTAGGACTAAGTGAATAGCAACAAAGACATGGATCTACCCGACCTCCTTAACCTTATCGATAGCTTGGTGGAGCACGAGAACACAACCATGTCGGAAGAAAGCTCAGACCACAGGAAGAACGAGGAACTTGATTTAAGAGTTTTCCCAGAAGTTATCCAATAATTGGTGTGTAGCTATGATTCTCACACTTGGTATGAGCACCGCGGTAGGATGGCAAAAGCCATCATAGCTGACCTAGAGGAGGAAAGGAAACTAGCCCACAAAGCACTGCAAGGCATAGTGGAATACAACTGAGACTAGCAAACTAGGAGCTTGAGGAAAAATGCAAACGAGTGCTAAATCTAGCAAACAAGAATCAAACTGACCATGAGAGAGCGCTAGAAGGAGACTTGATGCTAAGTGATCTTCTTATGAAGCAATTGCTAGACAATACAGCAGTAGAGTAGAGCACTACAACATTAGCTACGGGTTAGGGGTGAACCAAGGCTCCAAGAGCCAGCCTAAGATACCAATTGTCGCTAAGTAGCTCAGCCCCAAGATGATCCATACAGATTTATAGAGCAGTTCAAGAAGGCTTGCGAGGCCAACGGTTTGACCGACTTGACTCAATGCTCTCAAGCATTCGGGCTTTGTTTAGGCAACAAGGGTTGAACTTGGTACACAAGTCTAGATGCTGCAGAGCGAACGAACTTCAATGGACTCAAAAACCTCTTCATTAAGAGATTTTCCAAGCCTAGATACTTTGACAACTTGCGAGAACGAATTATGAACGTCAAGCAAAAGGAAAAAGAGGACATCCACAACTATGTGACCCACGTAAGGAGTCTCTTCAAGAGAATCCCGATGGGCGAAAGACCGATCAAAAGAGCAGTGTTGACGGTATTCATCAGTGGAATATGAAATGAGGAGCTTTATAGAGCCTTGGCAGACAGCTCGAGCTTGTAGCTAGATGCACTAACCAGGGTGTTCGAAGAGGCCATTTGAGTAGATGACCAATTGAAGGAGAGGAGCTCTAGGAACTTGAACCAAGAAGAGACCAACTCTAGAAGTTTGGAGAGAGCTTTAGCATCCAGTGGGGTGAGCGATCAAGCGCAAGTATCCAAGATAAGGGAAAGGCTTTGGACACCAACTAGGAATTGGGTGACATGAAAATGGAAATAGCCAAGATGCAAGAAATGCTAATACGACCAACGCGTTGTCGCAGCACGTGTAGGGTTGAAGGTCACCATAGGGGTTTGGCAAGAAAACTGGACAAGATAGATAGAGATGTGTCTTCAAGAGATAAGTAGATTACAGTGAATGTTTAAAGGTTCAAGAGGTACTTCACGGTCAATCACAGGGGGAGAAGAATGTATGGGGGTTCAAGATCTTAGACTCCAAAGATGGTAGAGATAAGAGAAGGGTTGAAGGTTTCAAACCAAGTTCTTGAAGATATTGATAGAGCTTCCAACTACATGTTCTTAGCAAAGATCACAAGAGTATTACCTCATAAGTTCTAACTCAAATCAAGCTTGTTTTCTTGATTGTAAGAGCAATCAAAAAATCAAGTACAATATGTTGTCATGTATCATAAACAACTCTACATCCCATCATTCATACATGATTCCATATCATGAACCAACTTTGCTTTATTACATTCAATGTAGACTATTAGGGACAAAAGCTTATGAGTCAATTACAAGGCTTGTAGAGCAAAGAGACTTGCTTCAAGAGAGTTTCAAATTGAGTTCTTGATAAGGATAAGTTACCACATGTAAGAAATAAGAGAAAAAGCTCCTGTTAATTCAACTCAAAGCATCTATGAATGATCTACAAGCATTGCCCTACCATAGGGACACATAATACTTGTATATTTTGACAAGATGTTTTCTGTAGAGTAAGATATGAATTAAAAGAACAATGTTGTAGCTAATATGGCTAAAGATATCAGCCCCAAGTCAGCCCAAATATCTTATGGAATTCACCTTTGATATGATAGCATAATTTTCCCCTAACACAGTGTCAGTGTGTTTGGTGTCGAGAGTCCATCACGGGGGTAAGAAACAGCAGGGTGAAGGTAGATTCAGGGAGAGGACTAGGTGGAAGAGAAGGGGTTTGAAGAAATTGAAGACAAAAGAATACTCCCAAAAAGAAATAGAAAATGAAGAAGAATACTAATAGAGATGAAGCTTGTCAGTTTCTTTTAGCATTATGAGAAGATATAACTCTAATAGACAAAAACGTGTATAAAATAATACCTTCCTCTATGCTACTCAGATCGCCAATCTAATGCTTCCATTGGCTCCAAAAGGGGGGTAAAATACTAGCACACCTGGCCAAAATTCTGCCAGGGATCACTCCTTCATCTCCCTCTTTGGAGTGTTATTCATTGCTTGAAAACAGCTATCACATTGTATAATTTCGTCAATCTCTCTTTTTACATAAAATCCTCTCAAATTGGTTGAAAGCTACATGTTTTCTTTTACATGTCATCCTAATCTAGAAGTTGTCTACAGTTTTATGGATTTTTACAAGAGATAATATCTAAAATATCTAAAATTGGCTAAAATCTAATATTTTTGAACCATGGACACTAACACTAATGTCTAAAATGGCATTGGCTCTCTAAATCAATAAGAAAGCCACACTCTAGATTTTTTTTAACACGGTGTGCGTGTAGCGGCACAAGAGCATCCACATGTCCAATGCGTGTGATGTGGTGGGAACCACTTGCCAATTGAGTGTCAAGACCCCAGGTCACGACCTTGTGCTAATTGCGATAGGTTTGGTCATGACGTTGCGCATTGTAGATTGCCTAGAATACTTCCATACTCATAATCGTACTGTCAACCTTACCTAGCAAATAGACCGCAACAATTCTTCGGAAGGGGTGCCCCATTGGCCCTTCCCAGGCCAAACGATGTTAAGCCAGATGTTCCTAGAATGGATATAAATACTACTGGAATACCCAGACCACCTAGTCCCTATATGACACATCCATCAAGCAATGCTCCAATCCACTACGTGGAAGAGCCAAATGAGGAAGAGCCTTACATATACCCTTACGTTTCGCACAACGATGAGGGAAACACAGTCCTTATGGACTATCGACCAGTACTAGTGATGGCGTTAGGTAGGGGAAGAGGTAGAGGCCTAGGAGGGTAGACCTAAGATCCAATCATGTGTTGGACTTACGGTCACCCAAGACACATCTCATCACGTTGTCCTGAAAGGGAGCAACAAAATAGAGACAAGGCTAACCTAAGGTGTCCTGAGTGTAAAATCACTCATCTCTTTGCTGACTATCCAAAGCGAAAACCATCCTCGAGTTCAGCTAATGTTCCATCTATCCCACTGGGGCTGTTCGATGCCGACAATCTTGACGGGGAGGCTACACCTATCCCATTGCATGTCATGACCTGTGCACAAACAAAGTAGGCCTGCATACCACTACCAGGTCCTAGCAATCTTGATGCAGCTTCGGTAGGAAAGAATAGCCATAGGCGAAGGAAGAAGAGGCCCGAATATAAAGTCACTCTCAAAACTAAGAGTGCCACAACGCTACCTACTAAAAAGAAAGTCATTGATGTTGAGGCAAAGACATCAGCACCAAAGACGATTGAAAAGGGAAGTGCTAAGGTAGGGGAGTAACCCAACCGAAAACACCAACTAGAGGTCATCCAGAAGGTGAAGGAGTGGGTAAAGGAGGCCCAGGAGCACCTGAAAGATGCGGAGCCCATCTTAGAGGATGAGATCGAGGATCTCTCTAGCATCAGCACACCAATCTAACCTGCTCCACCGAAACAGAGAAATGCTCTTGTGCCACAAGCAGTACCACTTAGGTGAAGCCTTAACACTATGGGCCAACAACCCAGTCATGGGCATTGGCCACCCAGGACAATTTGGAATAGGAGAAAGATGAGCAGCCAACAACCTCCTTACCACTCTAGTGACCACCCCTAGGATGCTAAGCCTAGGAGATCTGCTTAGGCAGCATCTGACCCTATGGTAGGACTTGAAGCAGTGGGTTGAAGGGGCACAAGAGCAAGCTACTCTACAAACCTACAAGAACATGATGTAGAGATGCAGATACCAAGTTTGACGTTGCACTCCATGCCTAAATCCTTGCACATTAATGCTTTTTTGGGAAGGCACCAAGATGCACGCAGTCTTACCGGTCTTAGCCCTAGGCAACACAACGAGGAAAGGGATTGTAGACACAAGGGCGGGAGTTAGTGTACTAAGCCATGCAGTGCTCAAGACTTGGGCAACCCACATCTCGAGACTGCTAGGTTCAATGTCACATTAGCTAATGGAATGAAAGTGAAGCCGTTTTTGCAATGCTCAGAAACTAGCCGGTGAAAATCACCAGAGCCCATTCTCAGTTGACTTTATAGTAATGAAGGGAGTGGAATACGATATCCTATTGGGCCGACCTTGGATGCGCAATGCCAAAGTGATCGAAGATTGGGGGAACAATCTCATCTTCCTAGGCAATAGAACAAAATCCGTAAGGGTAGAAATGGACTCCTGGAAAACTGCACCAGTCAACCTCGACGCCATCTCTGCAATGCCTAAGGGTGATACCCAAATCAAGAAACCTATGGGCCCCTGACTAAGTACATTCCATGTCTTGAAGACGAGCGAGACTAGATGCATGTCCTTGCTACCCTCAACCTATTGTTGTCGAACAATGAGTAGTACGAACAGGCCATTAAAATGATCGGTGAGTCCAAGGGTGCACCCTCAGTACCAATCTGCATGATGGCAGGAAACCTTTAGAGAAGACCCAAGCCCTGTTACTTTCCAAGTGCCAACCAATAGGAGGGAGCTCTATGAGATTTTAGAGTATTTGACCGACAAACTAGCATGCAATCCACCAGCAAATTTCAAGCCACTCCAAGATCTCTTGAATGAACCAAGGTGGAAATTGACCAGGGTGCATGACCTAAACCTAAGATACAATTGGGCCCTAGTCCCCAATCGAACACATGAGACATACTAAGACCTAGGAGACAATGAGCGGTCAAACAAAGATGCTTCCAATGACAAATACAAGGATTGCCGCTTCTTCAGTGAGACAAGAGTGAGAATGAGATAGATACCATAGAATATGATAGCAAAGGACAAGAGATAGAACATATATGGGTGTACTACAGGCCATAGAGAAAGAACACCTTCAGGATAGAGCAAAGGGTCATGCACATGGATTGTGACCATGCTTGGTTGGAATATATGAGAGCCATAGATCTTGAACAAGCAGGCCTGACCCAACTAGGTACCACATTAGTGCTTAGAACAGAGTCACCCTCTAAGTCGTGACCACTGGAGAAGACTACCTCATCTAGTGAAAATGGGGAGTTCAATTCCGAGTCGAAAGTGAGTTCAAAGAGTGACCCAGAAATACCGAGGCCTTCCGAGACTAGACGTATCAAGGGGGACCTGCCCGTCCACCTGAGACGCAAACAATTGAAAGAAGAAAGGGCAAAACAGTCTAAGGATGCAAGAGTGGATGAACAACAAAAACCACATGACCTCCCTAAGAGATTTACAAAGTTTAAAAAGGGTGATAGGGTAGTGATCCTGCTGGGGGCCAAACGTCAAGGGCAAACAAGTGAACCCATTGAGGGATCTTCCAAGGTAAAGGAGGTGAACCTACCTCAGGAAGGGGAGACACCCTGACCTGTCTTTATTACCGATGACTTGGTGGAGGAAAAGGAAACAAGTCTCGTTGCCCTCTTATGAGAGTATATAAACGTGTTCACTTGGTTCTTAAAAGAACTCAAGGGGGTAGATCCAAGTGTACTGACTCATAATATACCCATAATGCCAGACACAACACCGGCCAAGCAACGACCGTACCCTATGAATCCAAAACATGCTCATGCGGTCAAGGAAGAGATCGACAAGCTGATGAGAGTGGGATTCATCTACGAAATTGATCACACTAACTGGGTATCACCCATAGTCATTGTAGTGAAGAAAAATGGAAAGATTAGGGTATGCGTCAATTAGAAGAAGGTGATGACAGATGATTTTTTATGTCGAGAACTGCTTAAAAATAGCCAAAAATTCCAAATTTCAGGGGAAAAATAGACTTCATCAAAGGCGGCGGTGGCAATCAGTACAATTTTAAGCGGCAATGCCCGGAAAAGGCTTAAAAGACCGACTTAACGACAATTGATAGGTTTTCATAATTATTTGCATTTCAGATGGGACCCTGGGAGATGTCCAGCAGTGCAGGACTTCAAGACAAATGCCCAGGATTTTTCAGACTGCAATTTGGACACCGGACGTAGAAGAGGGAGTGCCCAGGAGGCCAAGACTAAAGGCAAGTGTGAAATGGACTTAAAGTATGCCAAAGGGTATGCAAGAAAAACGAATTTGGGGGGGGGGGGGGGGGGGGGGGGGGGAGGAGACGCCGATTTTCACGAGCGTGAGTAGGGAGAAGGCACCATCTCTCCAATGATTGAGAGGGGCTATGGAGGTTACAAACAAGCCCCCCAACCGATGTCGAAGGGTTTGTGAAAGCAATGTCGCAACCACAGAGGTCCTTGACTAATTCCAGGATAGAAGATCAATCAAGCAAGTTCACGTTATACTGGACAATTTATCTGTTCTCTAGGATCCCACATTTAGCATACATATCAACAATAGCATCTTCATCCAACAAACTGTAAGCAGGTCTTTCTTTCCTATACAACCCTGTATAAGGCAAAATACAATGCTAGAAGAGTCATTATGCCTTTACTGGACCATGCAGTCCATAGATTGTAATGCAAAAGAGAGTTGTTCTTATTAACAAAATTTTCTGCCTGTGTCATGTCATCTTTTCTGTAAGACACCGTAATTTCAATCTGAAATATTTAAACTTTTTCCATCTAACTAGTCATGTAATTTTGCAGTTTTTTGTGATATATGTCTGTTTATAAGTCCATAGTTTGATTTGCTCTCGGGAATAACAATAACCTGCTATGATTTATTATGATAAGGGCTCACTAACATGCACTGACAAGTCTTGCACAACTGCATTTATCCTTCTTAAATCAAAATTGGCCGGACTATTGTCAAGCTGCGCCTCGTCTTCAATTCCAACTTCAACTATGTTCAGGATACGCTTCTGCAGGTAGTTGTTTAGTCTTACTATAACAATGGATCTCTCATGCCAGAGCCGGCCCTTCAATCAAAGCTTCATGAAAGGCCCATCCAGATCAGCCAAATCTGTCACACCTGCCATAGAAGTTTCAAAGAACTGCAGAAGGTCGCTTCTCGCATCTTGTAGAACTTGCCGGACATTATCCTCTGTGAGGTCCAGAGGTTCAGAGTTTGCTTTGATAGAGCACACTGACGATGATGTTGATGATGAGGAAGAGCTTCTTTTTGCCTTCCTCCAAAGGCCCTTGTCTCTGCGCACCTTGATTCCTGAAAGTCCTGCCTCGATAGCACCCCGTTCACAGCAACATCTGTTGACGAATTTGCTTCCCTTTTTCCGCGTTCACCAGACACATTTGTCACAGTAACATCTGCCTCCAGATCTTCGCGGCCTCATCGTTATATTCATCCTTTGATCCTCCAACATCTCTGTTGCAACGGCCTTCACCGATGATCACTCTTCATCTCCAATTACAAGTCACTAACTATAGTGTTTTTTCTTCATCACCTTGTGTCTTCAACTGGCCATCTTCGTCTACAGGTTAGCGTTTCCTTCAGTTTCTTTGGCATTCCTTTATCACTTTCTGCTATCTTCTTTACTTCGATCACACAAGCGATCATTGGCATGATTACTTTACTTTGTTTGCATGTTAATTTACTCCCTCGTTCATTCTTCAGTTAATTTTCATCATTGTCATCAGCGTAATCATCCGACGTGCCGTTTTCATCAATCGTTTTACAGTTGAGAGATCATCATTGACTTCCTTCACCTTCAACAGAGTTCACCAATGCTTTATCGTGGCCTCCAATTCCTTCCGAGTTCATCGAAGTCCCTTTTTCCTGAGAAGAGACCCCCAAGATCTCTGATCATCCCACAATTTTCTCACATTCTGTGCCCCCCCCCCTCACAGCTGATTCGTACTCTGTTTTTCCAGCGCAGAATATCCTCCTCCTTTGTCTTCTCTGTCGCATCTACGTCCACATCCTCCGAACTCTTCTGCCACAGCAGCCCTTTTCCCCAATTGCAGAGCTTTTTTCGATGATTCCCCTTCCTCTCCAGCTATTTTTGTCATTTTTCTCCCCTCAAAGCACGGCTCTCCTTTCCCCTAAAGCGCGGCTCTGTCCCAGAAAAAGCAAAAACTCTTGAGTGTTACACAAAAACCACCAGCTTAATGACAGGCCCAACCTCGAAGTCGCGTAGATTAGAAGATCTCAATATTTCTTGCCAGCAGCAACCAAAGCAATATGGCTGATGAGATCCACCACTCGGTTGCTGTAGCCCCATTCATTGTCAGACCATGCCACAAACTTCATAAATTTGTTTTGTTCAGAGCAATGCCTGCCTTTGCATCAAAGATGCTGGACCTCTCATCCCCAACAAAGTCGGTAGAGACCACATCATCCTCAGTATATTCAAGGATCCCTTTCATTAAGCTTTCAGACGCAGCTTTGACTGCTGCCTTAACTTCATCGTAAGAAGCATCTTTTTCCAGTTGGCAAGTCAAATCAACAACTGAAACATTAGGAGTCGGAACTCTAAATGCCATGCCAGTCAACTTGCCATTCAGCGCAGGTAGCACCTTTCCCACTGCCTTTGCAGCACCAGTTGAGCTAGGGATGATGTTTTGTGCTGCACCCCTGCCTCCTCGCCAGTCCTTCCCAGAAGAACCATCCACTGTCTTTTGAGTTGCAGTAGTTGCATAGATCTTAGTCATCAGACCCTCAATAATTCCAAACTCTTGGCGTATAACCTTTGCAAGCGAAGCTAGACAGTTCGTTGTACAACTGGCATTTGATACAATTTGCATCTCTGGTTTGTATTTTTCCTCATTAACACCCATCACAACATTGGGGCATCTGCAGAAGGTGCTGATATAATTACTTTCTTTGTAGCTTTTAAAGCACAGACAAGTGTGATACTATCCAGAGGGATATCCTCCTCGTGCATTTATTTGAATAGTTGTAATGTCTTCTCTCCTTGACCCAGTTCAACATAGACTGAAAGCAACCCTTCATGCTCGCTACTATACTCATACGCAGAGCATAAATGTAATCACAACAACTAAGTGTGCATAAAGTATGAAATCGCACACACAACTTTCGGGTGGTTTTCACATCTCGAATGCGCAGCAATACGACACCGACTAGATACATGATCTGCACTTGATCTTCGCTCTCCATCGCTCTAGACCATGCATCAAATGGCTACCCGATTGTGGAGATCAGATTTCAGTCTTTCTCTCTCCTCCCTCTCTCTTCTACAAGGGGCAGTTCCTGCGTGTGAAAAAGAATGAAGCTCGATTGGTGAATACTCGTCCGGTGCGGTACGGGATTGCTCCAAACTAAAGGTGGGCTAAACATGGCAATGTGGAGGTGGGCAGAGCATCAAACGGGGCCTGATTTGCAGACCCACAACAAGTTTCAAAATCCAAAATAATAAAAAATACACAATAATGATATTTTTTTTAAAAAAATGGCTCTTTTTCCGCATTTGATGAGGTTAGCAATGTTCATATGGACTGAAAATTGATGGACATGTTCTTTGCTGCTAGTTTTAGTCTTTCATAATTAAAAACTCGGAAAATATACACTTAAAGTGTGAAAAACAAATGGGAAAAACCTGAAAAGCATGGTTTTTAGAGGAAAAATGGGATTTTTGGGCTTAAAATGGGAAAAGCATGAAATAAAACACCAATAAAATCTACATGTTTATTGTTTAAAGACTCAAGAGGCACAGCTCTAAAATAATGCTAATTTTCTTTCATTTTTATTGATAATAAATAAGAAAAAATAAGGAAAAATATTTTTTAAAATGAGAAAAATAGGAAACGGACGAGGAAAATTATGGATGCGTCTGTGAGTGTATAATGAGGATAAATCATGAGGGTTTGCCTTAGGTTATCCCCATTTATATATTTTTGTGAGTATTTACTACTTATTTCGTGTGAAATACACATGAAGTCACCCCTTTACCTATGCAACGAGAAAAAACCTTAAACAGTAGGGGAGGAGGGAAGTTTGAGAGCTGAAATATAATACAAAATTTGATGTATTTTCTACATTATTCATATAGTATTACGCTAAGTTAAATAAAGGGAAGTACAACACGAGTGTAAAGCTCAGTGTCTACTCTCATCGCACCAATTACGCGTTAGTGGATGGAAACATGAAAAGAATGGATTTGCACAACGCACAGGCTGTTTTTCAATTATTTGAGCACTTAATAATATACACATTTGCATCAAGCATCGTTAAATGGTATCAATTACAAGGTCCTGGATGGATAGCACTTGGTTTCTTTAGGACTTGACCCACATAGAGAGAGTGAGCAACCAGGTTGTAGGTCTAGACGGTGGGTTAAAGGGGATGGATAAGTGAGGATAAGTGCATTCCTGGAATGTTAAATATATTGGCACTAAGAGGGAAGTTTGTTTTGAATGTGTCTATATGTGGAAGCAACGCATCGAGGGACCAATCCCCAAGATGTAGGAGAGCTGTAGTAGAGCCGTGGCAACTAGCCGGTGGGGTGCCCTGTGTGTGTAATATGTGGCATTTATTACCGATATATGTATAATCTCCCTCTAAGGAGACAGGGAAAAGGGAACATCTGTTGGATTACAGAATATAAATGTGAAGTGATTAGTGTTTACGATAGTGTATCCCTCGACAAATGCTCTTGGCCCGCGAGGCCGTGTGGTGTGGTGGGGTTTTTTGTTGAGTGCATGAGGTCCGGCTAGTGCCTTCGCCAGTGTCGACCCATTTTAGGTCCCATCAGTGGTGCGTCTACCACGAGCCGCCAACAAGTGGTGGTTCTCAAATCTAGGGTTTCTAGGGACCAAATAGTTGGTTTACGTCCTCTGACAAGGACCGTCAAGCCGAAATACAAAAAGCAGAACATGCTGAGAGGGCTAGACAGCAGTTGGAGATTGTAAGTCGTTATTCTCCTCAAAGGAGCAGCCCGTTGCGCATAAGTGGCAATGGTTCTAGTAACCTAAGTGTTATGAGTAGCTATTCGAGTGCAAGTGGATGTCCTAGTACTTTCCTACTTCCAGTTAATCAACCCACAACAAGTGGGGGTGTAGTTTTACCTATACAAACTCCTGTTGTCAATCCGGTTGTAGCCATGGCACAACCTATCGTAATGCCAGCATGGACACCGGATTTGCCAGAATTAGAAGCATCGTTGCCCATTTTCCATGGGTTAGCAAAAGAACATGGAGAACTCCACATTAAGGAGTTTCAAATACCCATGTTCAATTATCGAATCCAAGACGAAGGACACCTAATGATATTCTTTAACATGACATTAAAAGGAAGAGCGACAGTATGGTACCACGGTCTCAAAGCCAAAACCATAACTAGTAGTGCCCAATTCTTTATGGCTTTCCGTAGAGAGTTTGCCCCTGAGAAGGGTGGACAATATTGGTTGCGTGTCTTGAATGTAACACGCCAAGAGCCAAATGAGAATGTCCAGGCCTATGCCAAGAAATTAAAGTAAGTTCTTCGTAAACTAAATACTTATATCCCCATTCCAGCAACTGTCCAGTTACAATATTTCCTACATGGATTGGTGGAGCTGAGTAGTGTTGCTTTGGCCAACATTGACACTGCTATTACCCAAGCAGAAGGAGTAGAGTCGCGCTTGCAAGCGGCTTATGCAGCAAGGATAAATTGGAATGGTAATAACTTGGCCTTGACCAATGGGAGTCAAGGGGATCCCATGTCAAACGTGAATGGGAGAGGAGGGACCATGCTGAATGTGCCTATGTTACCAGCTTCTCCTAGCATGACTATGTCCATGGTTGGTTAGGCAGCCTCACTAAATAATGGGGGCCAAACAATGAATCCTAATGTTATCCTAGTAGGTCAATGGCCAATCCCTAATCAAGTGGTTAGTCCCATGGAAGGACAAACTGACAATCGCACCTATAAGTCGAGTGCCTCTAATGTCCTTGGTGAAGTTAAGGACATGATGAAGCACTACACTGATATGATCTCTAAACAGTATCGACAAATAGCTGTGGATGTCAATTTCCTTAAGAAGCAACATAATTTGATAGGGAGTCGATGCCCTGATGAATAGGGTGGCCCCTCAAGATTCAACTGTAAGTGGTGTAGTGGCCAACATTTCCCTAAGAATTTCCCAAATGTCAAATGTGATATTTGCGGAAAGTCTGGCCACTTAGCTGCTACCGGCGGTCCAACAACCAAAGGAAAGAATGGTTTAGCACAAGAAGAGATGCCTAATGATTCGCTGTTAATCAAACTAGATTCTATGCTCAGTTCGAAAGAGAGAGAGAGAGAGAGGACTATGTGTCCTTGATTCAGGAGTTCCGCTGTCAAAGAGATCGTGCAAGAGCTGCAGAACACGGGGTTCAAGGTACAGCAATGAAAGAGACTGTCAGGAAGAACTCAAAAATTTGATGCCAAAGTTCACTATATTGCTTGTCATGAACCTTTCAAGAGGTCCAAGAGTTCCCATTCTGAGCATTCAGCTTGTATAGGAATTTGCGTAGGCTAAGTGTCTCTCGGCTTTGCACTGCTACAATGTTTTGAAAAAGCTCTTTACATAGATCAGAGTTGATGACTTTTTGGGTATAAAGTCAAATTAAATGACAAAGCTTTACAATTTGTTTATAGCTTTATAATAAAGCTTAAGAACTTGCTTTTCAGGGTAAGATGTTCCATCTCTGTCCCAGTGCCTTCACACCTGCATCAGTCAACTTCTTACAGCATTTTAAAGATATATTTCGAAGCCGCTTACAATGATGTGAAATGAGAACCAACGATGTATCAGTTATTGTTGAGTAGTCAAAAGCCATCTCCAACAAGTTTGGGCATCTCTGAACTAGTTCATACACTGGAGGATCACCAAGGTGCTTGAAGTTGCTAAGTTCCACATGAGTAAGATTGCTACAGAAATTCACTAATTGCATAATAGCAACTTCAGAAGCTGCTGAAATATGAGCTAGCTTTAGCTTCAAAATGCGGAGGGTTGAAGCTCGCTGTATCAGGTGTAGAAGTCCAAGATCAGTCAGCATCAAGGGGTCATTTGCAATGGTTATATCAACCAAGTGAAGTTCCTTCAGATCTGGACAATTCTCAGATATTAGAGTCAAAGATGTATCTGTCACTAAAAAGCTGTCCTCCTGTCACCGCTTATGGCGGAAGCGTACCAAAGAAATGTCACAACTGAAGACAAAATGCAATGTCTCCTGCCTAAATCGATGAACCTCAGAGAGGCAGCATATAAGAGATGTTGAAACACATCATCTGAAAGCTTTGTACAATGCTGCATACTCAGGTATCGTAACTTCAGACTGGTGTTGCAGAGTACACGAACTGATGGATTTGAAAGAAGGCGACATCCATCCAATCGGACCTTTAGAAGCCTTAATCATCCTTTGGCCAATGCAATGATACCAGAGTCTGAGACATGCTCGCAATAGCTTAGAGATATGTAACGAAGCAATGGAACGAAGAGAAGTGGCGAGATCCACAGAGAGAAGTGTGTCTCCCTCCCTAACTATTGATGGCGGCCCTGACTTTATGGTGGTACTTCCCAAATTGATCAATCTTCCCTTCACTGTTAATCGGACAAAGCTCCTGCCATGATGAAGAACGCGATCTCTGTAAAGGTCTGCCCAGGAATGGGATAATGCTCTTTTAATCTGCCAAATTGACGTCTTGCAATGGAAGGAAGGCTGCCTTGGCCGCCGCGTTTCTCAGAACGGGGAAGAGAGAAACAGACATAAAGACAGGAACACTGTGTGGATCTGAGTGTTTGTCACGCCTGTGTCACCCAACTCATTTGTTGCCATGCCTCGCGATAGAATCGAATCAATGGTTGGCTTCCTTGTTCCCTTCCTCTGTCTTATCCTCTGCGGAGTCATTCAGAATGCCCTTCTTTTTTTTTTCATATCCCAGCCGACAGTGATTTTAGGCCCCCCTTTCCTTTCCAATTCAAGCATTCCTCCCCCTCCTTTCGCCACAGAAGCGAAAAAGAAGGAACCTTTCCTCCCATTCAAGCGCATGACAATCCATCTTTTTCCCTCCCTTTTGCCATTCGAATACTCTTTTCCTCAATTAGTCTCCTTTTTTCCCTTTAGCATTTCTCCCTCTCCATTCGTGACCTCCCCATTCTTAGATGCTGATTTGCCTTAAAAGCGAACTTGATGTCCTTCCTAACAATACCACCTGTCCTATCACATTTATGGCCCCCATACATGTACCAATAGGCAAGAGTGCGTGGCGTCAACCACCTAATAATAAGCCTGGCAATTTCTCTCGGTGCTCCATTACAAGTTTCAGCTTTGTCTTTTGAACTTCTTGTCCCTTCTTTAAGACAGGTCACACATTCGCAGCTTTTGCCTTGTCAAACAAAGACTCCATTTCTTTTTAACACTTCAATTGCTAATACATCTTCATGGCACTGTCAAAACATGGTTGGAGTGGTTTGAGGTCAGTCTTCTCAACTTCAGATAGTAACTCCAGAACATGATCAGTGTGCAATACATTTAAGGAAATATATACATTGGATGTAGTTTATTAAAATGCACCACGCAAACAATGAATCACACGCAGAAATTAACACAAATGCACAACAAAAATGGAGGTGTTCATGGCTCAAATGCGCAGCATCACGACACCGCAACATCTTTGCTTGGATCTATGACAAACTTCGAGGTATTCCTCCCAGTCTAGCTATGCATACTATTCTTGTAAAGGAATGTACCCACCCTGTATGTCAAAAATTTGCAGTACCCGCCCTGTAAAGGAAGGTACCCGCCCTATTCAAGGAACTAGAGAAGTTGCGGAAAGTGGGTTTGATCTTCCCTGTGTTCAGCATACTGAATGGTGCTCACTAGTTGTGATCAAGAAGAACAAGAACAATCAAATCTGGCTTTGTGTAGATTTTAGAGAGTTGAATAAGCAAACTATTAAAGATTACTACCCATTGCCATTTATTGACCAAATTTTGGATCAACTAGCAGGTAGGGAAATCTATTCGTTTATGGACTGCTTTGCAAGGTACAACCAAATCGCTATTGCTAAGCAAGACAAGCTAAAAACGACGTTTATTAGTGTCTTCGGTACCTTTGCTTACCATGTGATGGCATTTGGGTTATGTAATGCACTAGGTTCATGGCAGAGAATAGCCACAAGGCCTTTGGTGACATTTCCCCCAAGGAGTTGAAAGTATTCATTGACAATCTAGGGGCACCCACCATAAGAGATAGACAATTAATTATCTTATGGACATGTTTCAAGCATTGAAGACAATTCTGCATAGCTCTCAACCCACGGAAGTCCGTCTTTAGAGTCCCTTATGGGCTCTTGTTAGGCCATGTAGTCAGTTCCTTAGGGATTGGGACTGATCATGAAAAGATCAAGGTCATAGTCGCCATGAGTCCACTGCATACTCCAAAGGAAGTGCATAGCTTTCTATCATCGGTAGGGTATTATCGGAGGTTTATCAATGCCTTAGCACAAAGAACGTTGCTACTAACAAACCTATTGTCCTTTAATTGTCAGTTTTCATGGAGTGATGCTTGCAAAGTATCTTTTGACGATGTAAAGCAGGAGCTTGCCAAAGCACCTGTTTTAAAAGCACCAAAAAGGGGTGAAATATTCTATATATTTTCAGCAGCAACTGTGTATAGTATCAGCTGCTGTTTGGCCCAAATTTGGAAGGAAAAGTGGTACCATCCGATAGCTTTTGCTAGTCAGAATTTGGGCATATCTGAAATTAACTACACCTATATGGAGAAGTTTTGCCTTGAGATGGTATTTGTGACCAAGAAGTTCAAGCACTACATTCTTTATGAGAGGGTGATTTTTTATACAAAGGCGGAAGGGCTTCAATTGTTGTTGAATAAGTTACAGTTGCTTGATCATCTAGCAAAGTGGTTAATCACTTTGCAAGAGTTTCATTACGAGATTAAGAGCAAGCCATTGAAGCTTCAAGGCATTGTCGAGTGTCGTGTGGATTTCGGAGAGCCAAAAGAGGTCATGGGGATGAAGGAAGTGACATGGAAACATTGTTTAAGATTGATACGTCTATTCCCTCCTGGTATACTGCTATAACGCACTATCTTTCTACGGGAGAGACTGGAGCTACTCTATCAAAACTCGAGAAGAGGAAGATTAAATAGCATGCATTGAAATTTTCCTTGATCGCAGGGACATTATATCGGTAAGGTGTTGATGATATCTATTGCCGATGTTTGATGCCTGACGAGGTTCCCTTTATTTTGCAAGAGTATCATGGCTTTGCTTGTGGAGGGCATTTTGCTGGGCAGTTGATGGCACAGAAGGCTTTACGAGATGGTTATTGGTGGTCATCCATCTTCCAGGATTCATTTTACTATGTTAAAAGAAGTGATACATGTCAAAGACATGACAGTCGAGAGAATAGGAAGCGTCCACTTACGCCTATTATGGCTATCCTTCCATTTGAGAAGTGGGGCATCGATTTTGTGGGACCTATTACACCGTCATCTACTACTCAGAAAAGATACATTATAGTAGCAACTGATTACTTTACAAAGTGGTCAGAAGCATGGGCGACGAGGCATGACAATGCAAAAGAGACTACTAGTTTCCTACTTGAGCAGATCATTTGCCGTTTTGGTCCCCCAAAGGATCGGACCGTGGGACTCACTTTTTGAATAAGGTAATTAGAAGTCTGACTGAAGCATGGAGCATTAAGCATAACAAGACGACCCCCTATAATCCGCAAGACAATGGACAGGTTGAAAGTACTAATAAGCAGCTTATGGATATCCTATCCAAGATAGTCTCTGAAAAGAAACAGGACTAGGATACAAAATTATATGTGGCGGTTTGGGCGTATAATACGACGTTTAAACAAGCAACTGGCCACACCCCATTCAAATTAGTTCATGGGGAGGAGTGTGTCTTGCCCTTAGATATTGAGTTTCCAACCATAAGATTCATAATCAATCATTCTTTGGGTGATGAAGATGCCTTATTTGAGCGGTTTATGACTATAGCCCACTTGGACAAGCTCAAATTGCACAGTTTGTTGCACCAGGAGGTAGCTAAACGTCAGATGAAGCGGTTGCATGATCTAAAGGTGAAGAAGTATACCTTTTAAAAAGGGCAATTAGTTCTGTATTAGGATATGCATAGGGAGCTATTTCCAGAAAAGCTGAAACCTAGATGGGATGGCCCTTACAAGATAGTTCGGATAGGTAAAAATAAGTCCACGGTTTTATTAGCTGATCTACAAGGGATGGAATTTAAGAATAAGGTTAATCTTAATAAGATTAAACCTTATTATTTCTAAATATGCTAATGCACTAAATGCATCGTAGGTCCATGTTGGGGTTGATTTGAGACTTGCAGGAGAGCTTAAACTGGTTGATGGGGCAGTTAATCCCTTATTTGGGCCACCCATATCTACAGCAAAGATATCATCAAGGGAGGCTTATTTGGTGGAGCAAGGGATACAAAGTGTTTGAGCAAGAAGACGGTACCTTTGTGTGGGAGATTAAAGTTTTTCGCCATCATTGTTTACAAATCTTGACAAGCATCCGTGTTGAGTTTAATGAAAAAGGTGGGATGGAGCCGTCAGTTCATCCTCTACATATGTTGAATTTTAATTATCATAATTATGAATAGGGGAGTTCTTAATGGCTGGCTGTGTAAACCCATTGTGGATGTCCACGTTATACTTTGATGGAGCGTCCAGGGGGACTAATAGAAAAGGGAGTGTTGGAGTAGTTATCCGAGATCCTTGACGTAGAGTTATAATGAAATTTGTTGCTTATCTTGAGGTGGGATTCACTAACAACATGGCAGAGTATAAAGCCCTGATTATGGGATTGAATATTACCAAGAAAGGTGGCATTAGGCGGTTGTTAGTAAAAGGGGACTCCCAGCTAATCTTAAATCAACTTATTGGGACATATACAGTCTGGAATCCTCTCCTTCGTATGTATCATCGAACTGCTATAACCCTACTTGATGAATTTGAGAGCATATCTCCAACTCATTCCACCTTATTGGAATCAATTTGCCGATTCATTAGCCAATTTTGCTTATGAGAAGGACCTCTTTTTCAACTGTGGTCCTAGTCCGGATGTTGTTGTTGATAATGAGATAGGACCTGGTCACTTTTGGGGAATGTTATTAGACCACACATTATATGGCAGGCGATGGTTGATATGGGTAATGAGAAGTATAGCGGAGACCCATCTACCACTATTATCTTGGACCCATAGGTTGATTAGATGACATGTTATGCATATGCCTCTTGTTGTATATGCAGGAGGTATGGGTCATAACTTGATGCATTTAGTTTAGGGATGTGTGCCTTGTCTTTTCCCTTGGAGTGGAGGGTGTGTTTGTATATCTGCCTTCTTCCAAGGAGGGATCTATATGAGCAGGATTGCTTGATTTCTTTAGGCCAAGAGGGCCAGCTGTTTTCAAGTTTTAATGATCTATTTCCTTAGGCTAGGAGGGCCAGCTGCTTTAAAGTTGGTGATGTCTATTTTCTTAGGCTAAGAGGACCTGCTAGTTTGCAGTGAAATGTGCTATTTCTTTAGGCCAAGAGGGCCATTCGTCTGTTTGGTGCTGGTACAGTTAATGGTTTTTTGTTGTAGTGATTGCATCATACAAGTTCACAAAGTTGCTGGAGGGAGCCTTTGCTGCGAAGGAGCTTCTTGTGGCCATTCCAGGTGGTTTCGTCCCCTTTCTGAGTCTTTTCCTTTAAGCGATTAATGATATATGTGTGTGTAAGGGTTACTTTCTTTTGTTTGTTGGGGACCGGCACCCAAGGCATGAAGTCCCAAGTTTAGGCTCTATATGTATGGGGAAAATCTAAGTAGTCATTGCCTCCTGCAAGGCATTGTCACGCATTGTAAGACCTGTTTTAGATGGGAATTCTAGTGACCCTGTTCTGCTGACCTGCTAGGCGGCTATTCTAGGAGTTCCTATTAGTTGTGAGGCAATTAGAGAAGCTTGCCCAAAAAATCATCAAACGAAAACAAAGCCCTAAATATCTGAAAGACAATATATGAATATACAGAGGTGTGTAAAAAGGGGTTCTAACCCCTATAAAAATAGAAATGGAAAGAAAGAAAAATCATCGAGCTGTTGTTTATCGCCTTGCAAAGGCCTGGTAGGTTCCTGGGGAGGACGAGACACACCCGGGGCCGATGTCTTGTCTTCCTAGGGGTGGATTCTAGTTGAAAAAACATAAGAATAAAAGAAGGTTGGTGTGAAAATAAAAGTAAGCATTAGAAAAGGATTAAGTGTCGCCTTGCGCGAGCTTGGTAGGTTCTTGGGTACCGAGATAGGACCTAAGGCCGATGCCTTGCTCTCCTTGGGTCACTACGCTCATCTCCCTCCTTTTTACACACCCGAGTATGGAAAATAAGAGGCTAAAGACCCAATGTGCTAAAAGATAATATTTGTTGATCAGGCTATAGGAGTCCTCGCCTAGTAGAAGCTCCTAGTTGAGTTGTCCTTAGTTAGGTAGGTAGTTCAGACCACCACTGAGGATGACCTCTTTGATGGTTCTTTTTAGCTTGACTGTGTTGGAGCAATTGGTTAGTGACTAGCTTTTGACTTTCTGTCAAATTATGCTAGGCCTACTCCTCATGGATTTCATGCCTTGGTTTTGATAGGGGGTAGGGTGAGAGCTTTGTTGTGGTTTTTTGTGTATCTATTTTGTATTAGCTTGATGCTCTTTGTAGTTGTGTTTATGTGCAGATTTGTTCGTGGGATTCGACGGGCTGAGTGGCCCTATCCCATAGGATCACCAATGACAGATGATTTTTAATGCCGAGAAGTGCTTAAAAATAGCCAAAAATTCTAAATTTCACAAAAAAATAGACTTTGTTGAAGGCGGTGGTGGCAATCAATACGATTTTAAGCGACAATGCCCGGAAAAGGCTTAAAAGACCCACTTGATGACAGTTGATGATTTTTCATAACTATTTGGCATGTCAGACGGGATCCAGGGAGATGTCCAACAATGAAGAACTTCAAGACGGACACCCAGGATTTTTCGGACCGCAATTTGGACACTGGATGCAGAAGAGGGAGTGCCCGGGAGGCCAAGACTAAAGGCAAGTGTGAAATGGACTTAAGGATGCCAAAGGGTATGCCTTTTGGGACCCCCCAAAAAAAAAATTGGGGGAGCAGGGGCAGGAGGCGGGGGCACCGATTTTCACGGGCGTGAGTAAGGAGAAGGCGCCATCTCTCCAATGATTGAGAGGGGCTATGGAGGTTACAAACATGTCCCCCCAACCGACTGGATATATGATTTGCACTTGATCTTCGCTCTCCATCGCTCTAGATCGGGCGTTAAATGGCTGCCCGGTTGTGGAGATCAGATTTCAATATTTCTCTCTCCTCCCTCTCTCTCCTGCAAGGGGCAGTTCCTACGTGTGAAGAAGAATGAAGCCCGGTTGGTGAATGCTCGTCCACGGCGCGGTACCAGATTGCTTCCAAACCAAAGGTGGGCTAAAGATGGCAGTGTGGAGGTGGGCTAAGCATCAAATAGGGCCTGTTTTGCAGACCCGCGACAAGTTTCAAAACCCGAAATAATAAAAAATATACAATAATGACATTTTTACAAAGAAAATGGCTCTTTTTCCGCATTTGATGAGGTTAGCAATGTTCATATGGGCTGAAAATTGATGGACATGTTGTTTGCTGCTAGTTTTAGTCTTTCATAATAAAAAAAACTCAGAAAATATACACTTAAAGTGTGGGATATAAATGGGAAAAACTCGAAAAGCATGGTTTTTAGAGGAAAAATTGGATTTTTAGGCTTAAAATGGAAAAACCATGAAACAAAATGCCAATAAATTCTACATATTTGCTGTTTAAAGACTCAAGAGTCACATCTCTAAAATAATGCTAAATTTCTTCCATTTTTATTGATAATAAATAAGGAAAAATGAGGAAAAAAGTTTTTTAAAAGGGGAAAAAATAGGAAACGGACGAGGAAAATTATGGAAATTTATGGATGTGTCTATGAGTGTATAATGCGTATAAATCATATGGTTTGCCTCAGGTTATCCTCATTTATATGTTTTTGTGAGTATTTACTACTTATTTCGTGTGGAATACACATGAAATCACCCCTTTACCTATGCAATGAGGCAAAACCTTAAATAGTAGGGGAGGAAGGAAGTTTGAGTGGTGAAATATAATATAAAATCTGATGTATTTTTTGCATTATTCATATAGGATGACATTAAGTTAAATAAAGGAAAGCATAGCACGAGTGTAAGGCTCAGTGTCTTCTCTCATCACAACAATTACGCGTTAGTGTATGGAAACATGAAAAGAATGGATTTGCACAATGCACGATGCTATTTTTCAATTGTTTGAGCACTTAACCATATATACATTTGCATCAAGCATCATTAAATGGTATCAATTACAAGCTCCTGGATGCATATCACTTGGTTTCTTTAGGACTTCGCCCATGTAGAGAGAGTGAGCAACCCGGCTGTAGGTCTAGACGGTGCGTTAAAGGGGATGGATAAGTGAGGATAAGTGCATTCCTAGAACATTAAATATATTGACACTAAGAGGGGATTTTATTTTGAATGTGTCTATATGTGAAGCAGCGCATCGAGGGGCCAATCCGCAAGATGTAGGAGAGCTGCAGTAGGGCGACGACAACTAGCCGGATGCCCTGTGTGTGTAATATGTGTCATTTATTGCCGATATATGTATAATCTCCCTCTGAGGAGACAGGGAAAAGGGAACATCCGTTGGATTATAGACTATAAACGCGAAGTGATTAGTGTTTACGATAGTGTATCCCTCAACAGACGCTCCTGGCCCGCGAGGTCGTGTGGTGTGGTGGGGTTGTCTGTTGAGTGCATGAGGTCCAGCTAGTGCCTTATCGTCCCATTTTAGGTCCCATCAGGTGAATGCTTCCACTAAGAGGGACAACTACCCATTGTCATATACCAAGCACATGCTCGAGAGAGTGGCGAAAAAAGAGGCTTACAGTTTTCTAGAGGGCTTCTCTGGATACAATCAGATGCAGATGCATCCTAACGATAGGCATAAGATTACATTTGCCACTAAGTGGGGTGTCTTTACCTACACAGTCATACCCTTCGGGTTGACTAACGCTCTAGCCACCTTTCAAAGCCTTATGTGCACTATATTTAAAGACATGCTCAGGAAAGAGTTAGATGTCTTTGTAGACGACTTGTGTGTTCACTCGACCTGGAGAGAACACTTAGATAGACTCTGAGCGGTCTTTGAATGGTGTCACCTATATCGTCTCTCTTTGAATCCCTTAAAGTGCCAGTTTTGGGTAAAGCACGGATGTATCCTAGGGCATGTGATGTCAAAGAATGGCATTGCCCCCACGGACTTTTCAAAAGTCAAGGTCATTGTTGATCTTCCACCCCCAACCAACTATAAGGAAGTGCAATGCTTCTTAGGCCATACGGGGTATTATCGGCGGTTTGTGTTGAATTATACATTGATTGCTAGACATTTGTACAAACTATTGATTATATTCGAATGGACTGAACAATGCCAACATGCATATGAGGAACTCAAAAATGCTCTAACCAAAGCACTGATTCTACGAGCCCTAGATTGGACCATTACCTTCCACGTGCATATTGATGCTTCAAAATTTGTTGTGGGGGGCAGTGTTGTGCCAACCTGGTGAACACAATCTCAACTATCTAATGAGCTTTGCTAGCAAACAACTCACCAAGATTGAGATGAACTACTTGACAATAGAAAGAGAAGGTCTGGCCATGGTATTTTCCATGAATAATTTTTGTCATATTTTGTTAGCCACGCCTTTCACCTTCTTTGTGGATCATTAAGCCTTGCTATATTTAGTAAACAAACCTTATGCTACAAGCCGCATAGCTCAATGGCTCCTTCTGCTTTTAGAATTTGAATTCTCCGTGGTTGTACAAAAAGGAAAGCAGCATTACATGGCCGACCACATGTCATGCATCCCCACGGGAGAGGCCATTGGACAAGGCATCGTAGATGATTTGCCAAATGCGCACTTGTTTAGCCTGTCTAATGAGAGAGATTTATTTTGAGCTGACTTGATGCCATATTAGGCAAACAACATAGTCCAAGTGCTTAAGCATGGACTACATAAACTATCAATAGAGAAAGCCTGACTTAGATGACTCATCATCAAGATCCAACCCTATCAATTAATAGTTAGCAGGTTAGTTGTATAGGCTAGGGAAAGACGGATTTTTTCATAGATGCATATGGAGTACGATATGCATGAAGTGCTCTCAGAAGCACATAGCGGAATCGATAGAGGACACTTTAGCAGAGAAACAAGAGCTCGCAAGGTGTTGCAGTCTCAACTATGGTGGCCCACACTTTTTCTTGATGTGGCATTTTACGTTAAGCACAGTGATGAGTGTCAATGCACAAAGGTCCCGATTAACAAGGATCAAATGGAGCTAACCTCGATAATTGCACAACAACCCTTCGAGAAGTGGGGAATTGACTTCATAGGACCTATTAGTGCTATGGCACAATACTCTCAAGCCAAGTATATCATTGTAGCCACTAACTATCTGACGAAATGGGCAAAAGAAAGGGCTACAAGAAAGAATGACGCGAGAACAATTTCCAAGTTCTTATGGGAGCAGCTGATCTAACGATTTGGCTGCCCCATTAAACTGGTTAGCAACCAAGGCACACACTTCATTAATGAAGTAATTGTGCATCTTCTATTCACCTATCTAATTATTCATCAAAAATCCTCACCATACTACCCTCAAGCAAACGGCCAGGTAAAATCCACCAATAAAATTCTAGTAAATGTCTTGACCAAGGTAATCTCTGCTTCACACACAATGACTGGGATAACAAGCTAATGGCAGCCTTGTGGGCTTACCACACAGCCTACAAAACAGCTGTAAGCCAGATGCCTTTTAGGTTGACCTATGGAATTGAAGCAATTCTACCTGTAGAGTTCTTCAAACCTAGCCTGAGGGCCGCACTTCATGAACGATGGGAAGGGAAGGAAGCATGGACGAAACGTCTAATTGAACTCGAATGCCTCTTAGAAACTTGCCTTCTAGCTACCCATGCACTCATATGCAAGAAAGCATGATGCAAAAGCTGGTTTGACAAGCATGTCACAAGCAGCGCGACTTTGAACAAGGCGACTTAGTGCTCTTGTACTCCATTAAGGGGCATAAACAAAAAATGAAGTTTAAAGGTCTAGGGCCCTTCAAGGTTCGTGCCATCAGTCAAACAGGTAATGTCGAGCTCAAGACTTTGGAAGGTGAGGGCATAGGCTTCTTCAATGGCATTTGCATCAAGAAGTACTATCCTGCCACACATCCTTTGCACGAACCACCAATGTTAGAACCACCGGTCAAAGTACGAGTAGCCACAATCACGGAGATTGACGATGAAGATGAGGAAACCATAGAACCTGCTTACCTCCGCATCATAGTCACTGTAAAGCAAACATGCATTGTCAACACCTTGATTGATGAGGGAGTAGACTTCAATGTCTTAGCCCATGATCATTGGGCCCATATTGGCAAACCAGAACTACAACCCACTATCGCCAAACTGAACCCATATGGGGCCGATCATACACACTTCTAGGAAATGCAAGGTTGCAATCTCTATCGAGTCTAAGAGCATACCAATGATATTTTATGTGTTGCCAAACGCTGAAAATGTAGGAACTGAATCGCTACTGGGTCGAACCTTTAAAAAGCAAGCATACTGCAATGTTGATTATGAGTCACAGCGTATCCCCTTAGCCATTGGCAATGTCTACATAGTGGTAGCTTTCAGCAAGGGATACGCGACTCCTACAAGACCCGCAATGCCACTAGTAGAAACACATTCAGTCAAGTCCAAGGAGGGGGGTTGTGATTTGTTACAACCCCCCAAGCCTCTATGCCAGCAACTTGTTAAGGCCAAGGTCAATGCCCATGAGCCCCAATTAAGGTGGGTACGTAAACGTCAGAGCCTGCCACCAAAAAGAAATCGGCTACACCTTCACAATGCTAAGAACACAACCTCAAAACCTAGGAGGCCAAAAAAAAGCTACAAACAGCGACATATGGTCCAAGCCACAATGGGTTCCTAAGACCCTATTGCAGGCGCAAGGCTATTATGAGGGTAATGCCTGGATATGGATCCTTAATGCTAAACAGCCAAGAGCACTGATTAAATGCCACCCTCATGCGTAACCATACCCAACCCTATAGCATGTCAAGGCCTAAAGCCTCAGAAACCTCGAGACACCAAGCCCATCGACTGACAACAACTGATTATGCCCATGAAGACCGACCAGGTCTACCGGCCCAAATCTCTCAACCTACTACTCCCCAACTAATACCACGTAACTCAACCAAGACTCAGGAAGCCGCATCCGCAAGTAGTGATGCCCCATTAGCAATCCTAGGAAGGGACCGACCCTAGGAAGCCCCATCCGCTTGTTGTGCAAGGGACCCAGTCGCAATCTCAGGAGTAACCAAGTCTGCAACTATCTGCTGCCAAACTCTCTAGTTCTATCAAACCTCAAGCACCCGCAGACCTTAGACCCTCCTATGAGTAGAAACCATTCTTGACACTGGCCACCACAGATCTAGCTAAAGACACAAGGGATGATGTGATTTCTTGCCTCAGACGTTTAGATGCCATATTCATGTTGCTGGCTCTAGTAAGCTATGACTGCTTGGACTTGGGTCTATTGCAAGAGCCCTTTGCAACAGAAGTTTATACAATGCCTTGTTCATGGGACACACTAGAATTTGCATTTGTCAAAGCACCCCACTCAGCTGCTGCAAAGTTGCTCCACACTCAGATATCTACAAAGCAAGCCATCAAACAACATCTCATTACGTCATACGATAAGCGAGCTACTTCTATTATCACTAACCAAGAAATCGAGGAGTTGAAATAGCTTGCTGAAATTGAATCCCCATTCTTATGGAACTGGTACGCTCTTTGATTACAATGGGAACTCAAAGGATGCCAAATGATGACCAACATTGAGTAGTGATGTGCCATCAAGAGATCGGAATATGAGCCAACTTATGTCGCTCCAACTTCATATAGGGTGTTAACAACTATTCATGACCGACCCCTCAAAGAGCACATCAAAGGAAACCCTTATCTTGATCACCTCTCCTGACAGAGGAAGAGTTACATATTGCTAGCTGTATCAATTCTGGCGACTTCCTGAAAAATGTCCTTACTTACATCACACATGTACGTACCTGACCCTTCAATCTAAACTGTGATGCTCAGTTGGAGTACAATCCAAACTTTTATACTTGGCTCATGTGGTGAAATTAAACAGTCGACCCATACGCTGAATGCCCTAAGCATGTTAGCCTTCAATCCTAGGAAGGATTCTTCCCAAGGGGAGGGGATAAGGTGAGTATGTCAAATCGGAACCAATCAAAATCAAGCAAATGCATAAACACATAAGAAAAGAACACACCGCTGTAAAAACCTCAGTCAATACTTAAACACAAGAAGGAAAGAAACACGTTAATTTGTGATTGAGAAAAAAAGTCACAAAAATGTTGAAATAAAGGGTGAAAAGTCTAAAAGGAAAGTTTATGTTGGAGCTTAAATGTTTTCATTCAACAAACACGAAGCCTTTCTTTTAAGCAAATAACTATTTCGGGAGCACTAATGGTAATGATGGTTCATGACAGGAACAAAAGATGTCGCAGTAAGATTGCACTCATTGACTCCCTTTCACGGAGGAGGAGAGAATGCAGTATGGCATCACCTTAGAAACTGTGCTTATAATCAGCTGAAATTCCGCAGCATCCACAACCTTGAGAAGATGGTAGCCAAGGAGGAGGCCGCAAGGAGAGTAGTGGAACAGTGTAACCTCTCAAAGTACCTAGAAAAATTTGCGTAGGAGCTTGACCACATGAAGTGTGTGGAATTTTTGAGAACATACAACCTCGATCAAGAATGCGGAACGGTGACTATGGGAAGAGGGGAGAATGGTCAATAGGTGCAAGTGCCATTGAACTAGGCCTTGGTCGAGAAGGCATTCAAGCTAGAATCTAAGGTGGAGAAGAAACATAAGAGAGATGTGTATACTATGCTAAAGATGAAGAGGGAGGATGTTTTGACAAAAGACAGCGTCAACATACAGGATATCCCCGATGTTGAGACCCGCATGCAAGAAAAATCGGTACATGCACTTTTCTCCAGCCAACAATATAACTCCCTCATGCACTGAATCAGTGTGCCTGTGCTGGAGAATGTGGTAGCCCACACCTTGGATGAGGTAGACTCAAACGGCTAAGTGTGCAAGACTATAGACCAAGTAGCCAAAGCACTAGCCCTAGGCAGCAGACAAGCAAGTGGAGAATCCCCATCTTCTAAAAATACTGAAAGGAAGAAACTTTCCTCAAAAGCCTTCTTCATTGGCTATGAAAGTGTGCTGACGGCCATCATCTAGGAGGCTATAAAAGAAGCCCAACAAGGAAACAAAGGAGCAGATGAGACTCCAAATGGGTCGCCAAACCACCAGGGGAAAGAGCCATCGAGCGACAGGATAGAAACTGAGACAGAGAAGGAGGATCAAGAGGTTCAATCCAAAAGAAAAGAAACAAAGAATCCCACTAAAAAGACAGCTCAGAAGAAGAAATAGAATGAGGGCAGGAAGAAGGAAAAAGAAGATCCAGAGAGAGCCAAAAGGGAATCTCTAAGAGAGGCTAATACAGAGAGGAAGAAGAAGGAGAAGGAAGAAGCTAAAAAATTGGTAGAGGAATCAAGGAAAACATAGGAAGAGAGAGAGAGAAGAGCTGCGGAAAAGGAGGTGGAATTGAGGAGAAAAGCGGAGGAATACATGGCCGAAGCAACTCGCCAGTCCATAAAACAACAAAGTCAACTCGATGGCCTAGGGTCTTTAAGTCCGCCCAAGGATGATAGACCCAGCTCAAGCACTCATATACCCAAAGTCGTGCTACATGTGGTCATTGAAGGCAAAGGTAAGGCTCCCATCCCATCCCTCTTGGTGCCTGCCAGTGAAGCAATCACTTTTACTCCAAGCATATTGGTCAGCGCTGATGTAAATAGTTTTGTGGCTTGGATGCAGTACTTCATCAATAAGGAACTAGCCCAAGAAAAGAGTGTGGAGACTATGGCCACTGGGCAAAAAAGACCAGCCACAAATGTCGAGTCTAGGCAGGATCCGAAATGCCAAAAGATGGAAGCTTCGACCACCCCAATCCCTACTACCATGACGCCACCAACAAACTATGATGAATATGTTGTTGAATTACTCTCTTAGTTAGAGAAGGCAAAGGAGGAAAGAAATATAGCGGTGGCTGATTCACAGTGAAAAAGGAGTTTGTGGCAACCTTCCAGCTTGAAAAGACGAGGAAAATGGCTATGCAACAAAAGGAAATCTTTGATCTAAAGCGGGAACTAAAGGCCAAAGATGACAATGAGGAAAGCTGGCGGCAACGGCTCGTAGATGAAAATAAAGAGCTAGTGCAAATGTAGAGAGAGTATAAGCTTTTAATCATGCAACATGAGGATATGGCAGCAAAAATGGGTCGGATCGAAGGGAAGAAGGAAGGAAGGAAGAAGAGAAGCAACACCATAGAGAGATGGAAACCATGATCGAGAAGTTGAGTCTTGAAAGAGAGGAGCAAGGAATTGGAAGACTAGGAGCAGAGACTCATGGCCCTAGTACAAAGACAAGGAGAAAGTATGGTAGAAATGAAAAAGAGAGCCAAAGAGTGGGTAGGCCAAAATGAACAAAGAGTGAAGACCTTGGCGCTTTGCCTGGCTCTCATGGAAAAAGAGAAATTCCTAGCAAAAAGCAAAGCAGAGGTAGCCCAAGTGGGCTTCAATGCTCAATAACGAGTCTTCTTGAATACTCTGATGGATGCCACTCATGCAAAGGAAGGGGAGTCCCTTGAGGTGGTAACGAAGAATCTAAGCATACACATAGAACTCTGTGAGCAGGGTTGCACATGCCCCCACAACCCATTGCAGTTCTGTTGAGCCTTGATGAACAACGCAGGTACTTGTTGTTGGCAGACCTAAACCCTTAGGAGATTGATGCATTGGGGTTTGTAGAGGAGGTACAATAGGAAGATTACCCAGGAAGTGAAGCTGAACTACAATTTGACATGGGTAGATTTGAAGAAGAAGTGATCCCACAACCCCCTTCATCCCACTTCGAAGAGCAGCGGTAGCCAACAGACACATCCGTGGAAAGAAAAACCACCCTGAGGGAGAAGAGAAAGAAAATGGTGGAAGAAGCCAGACAAACATTGAGAGCTAACCCTATGGCACAACCATCCGCACCTCTTCCACCATGCCCAGGTGACCTATCGGCCAGTTTCCATGTAGAAATCGTAGTCTCGGAGAGACAAGAAAAAGAGAAACAACCTTTTAACTTCAACTTCCTCCTCCCCAATGGCCTGGGCAGAGTCCTTCCCTTATCGGCCAGTTTCCATGTAGAACTCGTAGTCTTGAAGAGACAAGAAAAAGAGAAACAACCTTTTAACTTTAGCTTCCTCCTCCCCAATGGCCTGGGCAGAGTCCTTCCCCTTAAAATAGTGGACGAGGTGATTGGCATCGAAAGATGGGGCCAACAATGTCTGGAGTAAAGAGAGAATAATCCCACCCTCTAGGGCACCGATGATATGGAGTACTGGCAAAATAAGGTTTTTGAAGTGCCTGAGTCTGTGCCTAGATACGAGTGCCAACCACTGTGGCAGAGACGCATCTTCGATGACAATGTGTTCTCATGGATGGCTTTTTGTAATACCCTCCCTTCTGAGGGAAAGAACCCCACCTTGATGACATATCCTTGTAGGGTAGAAGTAGACTTTGATGCAAACATCCATGGCCGTTACGACTTCCCCGTCATATATAACCCCCGTACTACCACCTTAGCACAAGCCCTCACTTTCACCTCAGACAGCCTAGATGCCACCATGACCCACTTTATTGTTGACTTCTCCTCTTGTCCCGATCCCGACTTCATTACCACATGCAACTATCTTAGGCTATTAAAAATATTACTTAGGCAAGACCCCACCCCAGCAGAACGTGGTCTCCCCCACTCTTTTTTGACCCTAATGCCATAGATAGCTACGCAATGACTAGCCTAATGTTGCGAGCCAGCCTTCTACCTTCCTTCTACCTCGCTATTCTTGAGGATATGAGTAACAGCCAATTCACCCACTGTAACCACCCATTCCTTTCCACCACCTCTCCCAGGTCTGCTTGAACCTTAAGGGTTTCATGTAGAGCTGAAAATTTTTGAGTCACTCCATTAAATCTCCTTCACCACCACCTTCTAATGACGATAACTAGCAATTAGCTACTGCCCGAATCCTATACCTCAATAAGTTTTTTTTTAAAAGAGTAAACAACTAATAATGAAAGGAGCATGTGACATGTCCAAACGCAAGTCGCGGCACATAACCCACAATCACTCCACCTAGGGGTCCTCAAGTTAGGCATGTTCTGTGGCCTCGGTTGGCTGGCTCCATTCCTAACCCCCTAACCCTTTTTGCCTCCCCACTTCACGCTTAGGGCACCCAAAGGGTAGGACATACCTAGGGAGATAACACTTCCCTATGGTTAGACCTATCAACCTAAGCTATGCACACCGCACTTCCCTTTGCACGAACGGGGTCCTCAAGTGTGGGATATCACCTAGGCTTACTTAAGTTTAGACCCAACTCATTATTCCACCAGCACGAGCACAGAGCACTACACGACGAGGTAGGCACTCCCCTTAGGTCAAGCACTTTCTCCTTCCAGGTACAACAAGATGTTGCAAACCACCAACTTCGGACTAGGCCCCCATCATCCACTCAACACACCTTGGGTTCTCCATCCAAATCATTACCAAAGCTTCCCAATCAAAAGAGTCCACATGTGGCCCTATCATCACCCCACTAGCCACTTGTCTAAACCCCAGCCTTCCACAACAAAGAGCTCAAAGTGCCATGGGACTGGCACCCATCTTGGAGGGGGGTAATGTTAACCTCAGTTCCAGATGGCAGGGATATGAAGCAAAAAGTGAAAAAATGATAGAAAAATAGCAAAGGCACAGAGGCAGCCCCTAAAAGCTAAGCTGAGGCAAAAGTGCAAATTTAAATCAAAGGCGCCTCAAAAAACTCTATAAAGGTTGTAGGACACTCCTGTTGCCACAACTACAAGAAAGAAGGATTATCTGATCTTTCCCTAAAATATAGATTTCTGGATGTCCATTCAACACCATATTGGGGAATATGGGAATTTCCCATAAGTTTGGGACACGTGGTCAAATCTTTAGATTTATCATAACTTGAACACTATAACTCCGAATTGAGCGCTCTATAGCTCAATAGATTCCATTTTTCAAGTGCTTTCCAATGATAGGTCACATCATATGGTTTTGAGAAACTTATGGACATGTTATTCGGGTGCCATCTTTTTAGTATTCAAAAAATGGGAATTGGGAGATTCCCAAACTCACTAATATTGTGTTATTCCCAAAATCCTAATTATTATGTAATGGATGTATCTCAATGCCATACCTAGGTTGTAGTAGAAAATCCTTTTCCAAGAATAATATAAGCTTTTGAACTAGTCAAATAATGTACTCCCTTTCTATTGACGTAAATAATTATTTTCATCCACCAGTTATAATCAAAATTGGCTGTCTCCTTGGTAATCAGGAATAGTGGAAAGATATTATCCATTTGATGAAAATTTTAAACCCTAGTAGAAATGGAGTTAACTAACATAGGTGATGAAGTTAGAAGAAATTCCTTGCATTTCAACCCATGTATATATCCACCAAGCATTCAAACGGTGAAATAAATTTTGACTATTTTCTTACCTCTCCTTTCTAGAATGGAAATATGGGGTGGATTAATTCATTGAAGTTAACCACCTTGACTATATCAAAGATCAACCATAGGTGAATCCAATGGATGGAGGACTCAAAGGCTTGTTGAACTATCCTTCCTTGACAACCCTAGATAGGACCCCATTCTTCATACTAACGACCGACTAGATTACAAAATCATCATGTAAGCAGAAAACCAACTATGTTCATCTCGATCAATGGAATTGCTATTTTAGGGATTAACCCTCATCATAAGGATATCTAGACCTTCCTACAAAAATATCAAAATATGGATATGCATGCCATAACTCCAACCGATGGGGTCTGCTAAATTACCAAAGATTCATGGGTAAGTCCAAATAATTTCCCTGACTAAGATTAAAACTCTCTTTTAAAGTGTAAACCTTGATCATTATCAGAAATATTGAGTAGTACTAATTCCCTTTCTAAATTAATGAGGTAGATTAAGCAAGTTAACATCTTTTTGAATATTATTGGATAGAAAATTGATAATGAAAATTACATAATTTCCCAGGGTGTCACCCCGAACCTCAATATTACAGAAGCTCAAGAGAAGAAATTTCTTCTCAAGTAGTACAAGCCACTGGAGTTTGATGGTAAGGGGAGGGATATTCCAACTAAAGGAAACTATATAGAATCTATGGAAGACTATTTCATTGCTGCAAGGATTGCACCATCAAATCAAGCAATGATTGCAAAACTAAAACTCACAGGAGATGCCTGTCTTTGGTGGAAACAGTGGTGCAATGACCAAATAATGTTTGAGAATGCTATCACTTTTGGGACAAGATTAAGGACACTGTGCGTTGGAGATACCTTGCACCCACATATCAAGCCCAGAAGATGAATGAATTCTTCAACTTAAAGCAGTTAAACCTAAGCCTAGAAGCTTACTACTCCAAATTTGTAACACTTCTAAAATATGCACCTACAATGGATGTTTCACAGCAAGTATCCAAATTTTGTAATGGTCTAAATGTGCCCCTAAGTGTGCCTTGAGTCAATGAGACCATCAAGTGGTGCGCAGGTCGGTCGCAGTATGCTCACATAGTGAATCCGGAAGGTCCCCAAGAACAATGAACTCTACCTTTTTGCACAAAAAACAATGTAAAAAGCATGAATGACAAGAGCAAGAGACCAATTGGGTTCAATCTCCCCCCATGCCTTGTGTGAGCGCTTCACAAAGCATGTATTTTATGTATATTTCCATCTTCATGCTCAATAATAGCCCAATTTACAAAAATATGACAAGCTTTTAGCTTTTGAGTTTGCTTTTACAAAAATAGGAAATAAAGCTAATGGACGGTGCCCATAGAGTCTGGCACGCCCAACATAATGTCCCAAATAGAAATAACATATCCGTGCGCATAGGCGCATACAAAATAATAATCAATAATCGATGCCTCAATAGACATGACAAAATATAGGCGTAGCGCCTATCAAAATATAATCCATAGGTCGAATACTCGCTAGACTCCAATGCTTTCCTCCGCAACTGTTGTTATCTCTACACATCAACTGAAGCATTCACAATCGTTACTAAAATAATACAATTAAACCGACAAAAGTGAATACCTAGCAGTCTTTAGCTACATAAATAAATCAACTGGTTAGAAATAAATCCTAACCTTAATTTATTACGAGTGCGCACTCTAAACTCATAAACGTTTATTAATTTAATATGTATTTTGCGGAATCACCCGCTATGGAATCACCCATGTACACACTAAATTAATGAAACGCCCGAAAAGAACAGGTGTCCCCATCAACTTCTCGCACAAAGAATCCACTTTGTGTATGAGCCCCGGTCATCTAAGTTTACGGAATCCACCGTAAAACCTCACGGAATCCACCGTGGAATATGCCTCCTGGCATCATCAAGTTTATAGGATGCATTGATTCAAGCAACCCTAATAGTTCAGGAGATGGAACAAAGGCCAAGAAATGCCAAAATTTAGAATAGAAACCATTAGAATAAGGGCAACTTCCAAGAATATGCAAAAAGAGTCCAAGGGCAGTATCAACCAAATAGGACAAGAGAGCCAAGTCAAATGTAGTTGGGAAACTTTATACCCATAGAAAAAGAGCAATGAGGCTTCAAGGTGCTTCTATTGCAAGGAATTAGGACATTTCAAGAGGCAGTGTTGTGCTTGAAGCTTTGGCCCAAACAAGCACCAAGGTCAATTTCGCGGGCAAAACCAAGATGCCGGGGGCAAAGTTGTTGAAATAAACCCGAAAGAGGTCAGTAATGATAATGATCCTACAATGGAATCTGATATGGAAAGAGTAAGAGTACACACCACTCTTAGTAACAAGGGTCCAAATCACCAATTCTCACTAATTCAGACACCAACAAATTATCAAGGTAAACCCTTTCAAATTTTAATCGATTGTGCAAGTACCCACTCTTTTTCGTATCACCAAAATGTGCAAAAAGGCTAGGCATAAAAACTACTCCTACACTAAGAGTGGAATTTTGATGCCAAGAAGTGCTTAAAAATAGCTAAAAATTACGAATATCAAGGGGAAAATATTCAACGTCGAAGGCGGCGGCTTGACCTAGGACGATTTTAAGCATCAAAGTATTTTGAAGGCGCCCGTGCGACACTTTCGGATTTTTAGTAATTTTTCCGTGCACCTGTGTCAGTTCATGGAGGTGCTAGTCAGTGCGGGATGCCAAGACGAGCTCACAAAAATTTTCAGAACTGAATTCGGAGGCCGGACGCGCAAAGGGCCAAAGAACCGGTCAAAACTTGGAAGGGTGGCCACTTGAGGTATGAAGGGGTGCCCTTCAAAGGGGGCACCCCCCCAATCTCACAAAAATAGGCGGCGGTATGTACTGCAGGCAGCCGCGCGATCAGAAAATGACCCCCCCCCCCCCCCCCCCCCGGATGAGATTTATGGCTAAAAAGAAGCCATAGCAATGGCATCACATGGCTGATCCACTATTTCTTCGCTCCATATCGCCATCCTTCACGCGCAAAATGGTGGACTATAGAGAGAGAGAGAAAATAAGTCTTTCTCTCTCCTCTCTCTCTCCTCTAAGGACAGATTCGTGCGGTGAAAAAGAAGAAGAAGAATGGATGACGAATGCTTGTCCAATGAAGACCGGATTGCTCCGTGGTTCAAGAGGAATGAAGATTGCTAATTGTGGGTCATCATGAGCATTAATGGCGGCTGGAAATCAGTCCTGCAATGAGGCATAAAAACCCGTAACCCGAAAATACAATTGGTAATGCGTTTTTATAAGAAAATTTGATTCTTAATGCTATTTGATACATGAGACATCGTTCATATGGGCTATAAATTGATAATAATGTTGTTTGCAATGTCTTCCAACTGTTTGAAATCAGAAAACCAGAAAATCATGAGCCGTATGGCCGAAAACAATAAAATAAAATATGTAAAACACGCGAAATAGGGGAAAATTGGGTGTTTTTGATATATAAATGAAAAATATAATAAGAGACACCAACTAAATTTGTGTTTTTGCTGCAAATGAACCTAAGGGCCACATCCCACAACTCATTTTGCATTTTCAGTTATTTAATATTGCAAAAAATGCAAGAAAAATAGAGAAAATGGGTAAAAATAAGGAAAAAATAGGTTTTGAGTGTGCGAAAAGACACTAAAAAATAAGATTCATGTTTGTATATGTATGGGGGGTCTCAAGTATGAGGTTTAGCCTCAGTTCAGCCCTACCTGTATGTTTTAGTGAGTTTTTATTGCTTTTCATACAACAAAAAACATGGAAAAATATTACCCTAAACCTATGGATCGTGCACAATCTAAACCGCGAGGGGGTAGAGAGAATGAGAGTGGTGTTTAAGTGCTGAGAGAAAGAAAAGGCTGATTGTTTTCATCTATGCATATCATATAAATTGATCGTTAATTTAAAATAAGGATCTAGTAGCATGAGGTCTCCTTGGTGCTTTCGTGCAACGTAGCAATTACGCATCAGAGAAATTCATTGAAAGAATGCTTTTGCACTAAGCACAATGCTGAGTTTTCTTTGTTTGAGCACATGGATATTCACAATTTGCATGAAGCATAAAATGATAAAATGTATCAGACAATACCTCCTGGATGCATAGCACCTGTATTCTCTAGATCGTGACCAACGTTGAATGAGTAAGGTTGTCCCAAGCAGTAGGCTAGGCGTTGGGTCAAAGGGGAAAGTAAAGTGAGGTATGGTACATCCTGGAACGAAATAATTGGTACTTTGAGAGGACTATGTGTGAAGTGTTATATATGTTTAGCGATGCATCGAGGGGCCAATCCCCAAGATGTAGGAGAGTCGCAGTGAGGTAGCGACCGTCAGCCGTGGGAGGACCTCCTATGTTTGTACTTCGTGCCATTTGGCAATGTGCTGGGACTCCCTCTGAGGAGTGTTAATTGGGTTAGAGCTAGACTACGGGACGTGATACAAATGCAAGATGTTTAGGAAGGCAATGTATGTGTCATCAACGCTCCTGACCGCAAGGCCGTGGGGTTGTTGAGCGCATGATAGAGGTCTGGCTAGTGCATGAGCCAGTGCCGGCCCGTTTTAGGTCCCATCAGTGGTGCGTTTGCCGGGAGCCACTTATAAGTGGTGGCTTTCAGATCTAGGGTTTCTAGGGACCAAAAGGAAGTTGGTTTATGTCCTCTGACAAGGACCGTCAAGCCGAAATCCAGAAAGCGGAACATGCTGAGAGGGCTAGACGGCGGTTAGAGATCGTAAGCAGTTATTCTCCTCAAAGGAGTAGTCCAGTACGTATACAAAGCAGTGGTCTTAGTCACTTACCTGCTCCACCTATTCCATTAGGTGTAGAAGGAAGCATAAGTTCTTCCTCTTCTCCACCAAGTCTACCCACTTCAAGTGGGGGGTGAATTCACCCGTACAAGCTCCTATTGCTAATCCGATTATCACCACGGCACAGCCTATTGTGATTCCTGCAGGGACGCCGGATTTATCAGCCTTAGGGGTTCCCTTGCCCATTTTTAATGGGTTAGCGGAAGAGGATGCACAATTTCACATCTGTGAATTTCAGAGATTGATGTTCAATTATCGCATCCAAGACGAGGGACATCTCATGATGTTCTTCAATATGACGTTAAAAGGAAGGGCTGCGGTATGGTATCACAGCATAGAGTCTAGAACCATAACCACCATTGATCAATTCTATGCAGCTTTCTGAGCGGAATATGCCCCTGAAAGAGGTGGCCAATATTGGTTGCGGATCTTGAATGTAACACGTCAAGATTCTCATGAGAATGTAAAAGCATATGCCAAGAAGTTGAAGGAAGTATTCCGTAAGTTGCAAACTTACATTCCCATTCCACCAGCTACCCAATTGCAATACTTTTTGCATGGGTTGGATTTCAATATCCAAGTACAATTGAGAAGCGTGGCCTTAGCAGACATAGACGCCGCTATTATGCGGGTAGAGGGAGTAGAAGCACGATTACAAATGGCCTACTCCTCTCGAATGAATGTTAATGGGGGATTAGAACCTAGCAGCAATCCATCATTGACGAATGGAAGTCAAGGGATGCCTATGACTAACCCTATTGGGAGAGGGAGTATGGTTCAGAATGTACCTTTATTGCCAGCTCTTCCCAGTGTGACTATGCCCATGGCAAGTCAGTTGGTCCCACCAAATGTTGGAGGTCAAGTTTCAACTTTGAATGTTGTTCTTGTGGGTCAACAGCCAATGCCAAATCAGATTGTTAGGCCAATGGAACGACGAGTTGACAATCGAGGCTGCGAGTCGAGTGCATCTAATGTCCTTGGCGAAGTTAAGGACATGATGAAGCATTATACTGATATGATTTCCAAACAATATCGACAAATAGCCGTCGACGTTAATTTTTTGAAGAAGCAAAAAAATTTGATAGGGAATCGACGCCCTGAAGAGGGTGGACCCTCTAGATTTAGTTGTAAATGGTGTGGTGGACAGCACTTCCCTAGAAACTGTCCAAATGTGAAATGTGACATTTGTGGGAAGTCGGGCCATCTAGCTGCTACCTGTTGGAGTAAGATTAGTTCCCTCCAACAAGGGAGTAAATAGCGGGGCCTAGTGAATCATAGAGCGCAAGGAAATAACTTGCAGTAGAATGATGCACCAAGACAAATATTGCAGAGGGGAAAAACAACTATAGGAGAGTTGCCACAAGGCAACAGAGTCAGCCTTATTGAGGCTGTACGAGTCCATGATGCTGAAACCTCTAACTTAAGAGCCGTGACAAAAGGCCAAAAGGCTAAAGAGGTTGACAAAGATAATACAAAACCGGTTGAGGCAAACCCTAAACAAGGGGATAAGGGGACACAAGCCTAGAATTCTAGCATAGAAGGGGGACCGCTAAGGCCGGTTGACAAGAAAGTTGACCCTAAGAAGGATGAGAAAGTGCCAAGAAAGAAGGCAAGAGCTAAGAAAGAAGCACCAAAACCGGTCCAAAGACCAAAAGAGAGGATGATTTGGCGAGAGAAGAGAGCTTTGGCTACTTATCATGACTTTGATTTAGCGAGTTCTCTTTGTGAAGTTAAACTAGATGTGAACCTCTTGCAATTGATCAAATTATCTCCAGGAGTACGCAAGGAATTTAAGAAGATCCTACGTATTGGGTATATTGTAGAACCTTTGGGCATAGCACGAGTAGGGGAAGATTGGTTTGATCATGCTGAAAAGAACTGCCCTAGGGTTCCAGCTTACGTGGATGGAATATTAGTGGAACATGCCATTGTAGACATTGGATCCTCCATCAACATCCTGAGTTCAGAGTTGATGGAGAGGTTGGGTCTAGGCATCCAGAAAGACAGCTCCACCCTTCTGAGAATGGCTGATGATAGTCTAAGACAACCAGAAGGTTGCGTTACTGTAATATTTCCATTATGAGAATATTTCTAAACCCACATGATAGTCATGCAAGGGAATTCCAACATCCAAAAATACGCCGATGATGTGATTTTCGAATTACATACTACGTATCTTGATCTCCGCTTGCATAAACGAGTTAAAAGAATTTACGTGGGAACCTTCTTCTAGAAAGCCAAAAGGATAACCTTTAGATTAAGGGAAATTATTATTATTATTATTTCCCCTAGCGACTGTCGTGCTGGAGGGGGGGGGGGGGGGGAATAGCAAGGATGACTAAGCATCCTTGCTGGGGGTCGTAGGGGGGGATAAGCCCATGCACGAGCCGCGTGGGGGAGGGGAGGTACCTCTCCCTCTCCCATATAAACCCTGTGGGTGGAAGGGAAGGATTAGATCAGAGAGAAAGAGAGAGACCATCGCCCGCGACTTGCTGGAAAGGAGGAGAATAGAATTGGGAGGCTGTCAAAAAGGAGGATAGTGAGAGAAGAAGGTCGACGTCAAAGTGTTGAGGTTGCCGTGTGCTGCGCCAACCGCTGTACAGAGCGTCGTGAAGCCGCCGCCGCTGAAGGAAGACATCGCCAGCTACAAAAGAATTCAGCCGCCATATATTGCCCACGTAATTCCTCCACAACCCCCCCCAGAAGCTTCCCAGAAGCTTCTTGGGAAGATTCTAAGGGCCCTTATAAATCCCCCCTTCCTATGCCTCATCAAATCCCCTCCCCCGGGTTTTAATCCCCCCCTAAGCCCTTGTTTCCCCCCAAATTATCCTTAGAAGGCCTTAAGAGGTCTTTAAGCCTTTCTAATCCCCATAAGGCCCTTGTCTTTTTTCCCCCCCCGGTTTTAAAAATCCCCTTAGGCCCTTCCCATGGTTTTAAATTCCCTTTCCCCCCCAAAACAACTCAGACCTTAAAAGGTCTTATTTTTCCCCCCTTCGTGTTGGATTGGAGATTTTCCCCCATAAAAGGGTTTTTGACCTTAAAGGTCTTATCTTCCCAGACTTTATTTCCCCTTAGGGCCTTGCTCATTATAACCCTCGAACTACCCCCTTATATCTTCTCCTAAGGCCTCGTTAGGCCCCCTTTTCCAATAACCTTTAAGGATACTTTCCCCCCCCCTTGGAGTTCCTCCCTTAGAATTCTGTAAGGCCCTTTTTCCCAAGAGAATTTGTCCTTAGCCTTTCCTTCAAACTCGCAAAATACCTTGAAGTTTTGTTCTTCTTCCCCCACTTGAAAAAGGGAAGAGAGTGCTAAGTGTTTTCTGAAAGAAGTGTAAAGTTGCTTCCACATTCAACGGACTACAATTGCGATGCCTCCTAAGAAAGTCCAAGGCGTAGCCATGGGAGGGTCATCTCCCGGTATCCATGTGGATATCTCACCTCAAAGCCAGGTTTTCTTCTTGTTGTTAATTCGGGTTTTAGTCAATCATGCAAAGAAAAATTGTTAAGGAAATATATTTATTTGTTCAAGTTATTTTTAACGAAGGAGTTATCTTATGAATGACAATTAGCTTTCTTCAAATTGCATCAAGCATTATAGAATAATAGGCAAAACTATCCATTTACTATAGTAATATAGTCCTAAAATGAAGAAATTATATCTTGCACCATTAGTCTTATTCCTTTCGCAACGAATCATGGCAAAATGGCTAAATTCATGAAAGATTTTTTTTCGATGCTCAAATTACTAGAGAGTTATCTTTGCTAGTTGCACATCTTAGCAAGGCAACTGTTGTAATTAGCATGAGTTCATCTTTAAAGAAAACGGAAGTTAAATGTTAGAAATTAATAAGTATAAAAATTAGATATACGAACTCATTTGGAAAGAAAATGTAATGGGAAGTTGCTAGATGACACTCTATTAACACTTTTCCCCTGCAAATTGAGGACTTGGAACTAATAAAGTGTGTATTCACCAATTTCTCAGCTAGGGCTTTGTCCCAAGGAGTATCGTCGCTCTTTGTATCATCATGGCATTATGCTATATGCCAAATTAAACTGTATTGATTGAGAAAGTTAATTGTCACAAAGATAGTAAAACCGTGACAAGACGAGTAAGATTACCTTCCAAAAGCTGACCAAACCAATCTTTCCAAAAGATAACCGGACCAATCTAAACATAGAAACATTCATGCCCTAAAACATTGGACTACTTACCTTACCGCAAGGACAATAAATTCATAAAGATAAGAAATTAGGGTTCGTCCCTAAGGTTCTTAAATGAAGAAACCCTAGGCCTAACATACGTCAGCTTAAGGAATCTAAACAGATTATTCCATCGCCAGACTTGTGCAACATGTATGAAATCATTTTGTGATCAATTCACAAAGAGAAAAGGGAAAAACCCTCTTCAAAGACGGCAGATCCTTACGCAAGTTATCTTGCAAAAAGACGTAGTTTTTGGATATCCTTCAAAATAAGGAAAGTTGTAAAATAGAAACTAGCATATCTAAGGTACCTTAGGGTTAACCAAGCTAGGTAAGGGATCTTGCCAAGTTATAAGACATCTTGAGAACGACTGCTGATACACTCAAAAAGGAAAGAACACTTCTTTAACAGTTTGCCATACAACTGGGTTGGTTAATGGAAATGTTTGTGCTTGCTAGAGATTTTAGGGCTCTGTTTGATTTATGAATTACAAATTAAATAAGTACCTATACTTCAGGTTAAAAGCCTGAAGGGAGAGGCAGCTTCAGTTACCCCCAACTGCCTGCCTGACCCTAACCAAGGGGGTTGTTTGACCACACCGGGAACGTGGACCGAACCCGCCGCGAGAGGTCTCTCCGTTGAGTTCTACTTGGAGCAGGAGGACGCTTGGGTGCCAGGGGGGGCTCTGGCCGTAAATCCCTTGCCTTCCGGGTCCTGCACAAGAGGCTAACGCGACTCGGGATTGGATCCCGAGGCCCACATACTAGTTGACAGGCGGAAGCTTGGAATAGTGATCCCTGGAGATTACTTGTTAGCCTCCGGGCAGATTATGGACAAGCCTACGGGCGGAACTTCTTGTAATTCAAAGATAAAATTATGAGATGTTAAAAGAACTTGCTTGATATTGTTTTTATATGTCACGTGATAAGATTACGTGAAGGAACCAGTGCTTAAACAAGATTAATTAAAGAAGCTGATTGTTATATGTCAAATTAATGTGTTAGATAATTACATAACTAAAACAAACCGAGGAAAGTGCGGAGGATGGACCATGGGTCTGTCCTACGATTGGGTGGTCCCGGTTAGCCGGGAACTTTTCTCAAAAATCTCGAGGAACAGCGGAATCATCATCATCATCAAAAAGAATAACGAGAACGATGACCTGGAATTACGTCTTACTCGATTTACGCTGTTTTAGGGGAATGGAATAGGGACTATGCCTTATGGCAGAGAGGTTGAGCTTTGCATCCCTCTCGTTTCCCATTCTCCTTGAACCAAGTGCAACGTGAATTCGCTTCGGACCTGGCGTTTCTGCGTAAAGTAGTTCGCTCGGGTCTGATGCTAGTTGCTGTTAGCTAGTGACCCATTAGGAAAACCCTAATTCCAGTCGATCCTAAGTGGGAACGGCCAGGATACTTCCGCTACGTGGCAGACGCGGGAAGAACTAGATCGCAAAACCCGTAACATTCCATGGGAGTGTCGGGTGGAGCTTTCTAGACATCCTTTCCGATGGACTGCTAAGACGTGTCCCGGATGATACTAGGGGACACGTTACAGTTACTAAGGTCCATGTTACAGTTGCGAGTGTAGAATGTTTCTTGGACTTTAGGGTGATTAGATTTGCAGGACGCCCTAGCTATCGAGTCTTTCTAGGTAGGCCTTGGATCTTATGAACAGACTGTCAAGTCGATATACCCGTCGGTTGAGTGGTTCTAGGTAGAGGTGCTAATCGAGTAATAGTCGATGCTTATCCTGAGTCTCCTCAAAGTGAGAGAGCTCCTTTATCTTCTACTGAATTAGAGACAGCAGATGATCCATCTGGTAGCGAGACATCATCCAGCGATGAATCTAAAGAGGGGTCCACTACATAGGATATCTATCAGATAACTCTAAATGAGTCGATAGAGCCTCAAGATAGGATAAGAGATGCGGATGTGATTGAGTTAGACCTTGGCACGCTGAATGATTCGCGGCCAATTAAATTAGGTTCCATGCTCAGTTCAGCAGAAAGGGAGGACTATATGTCCTTGATTCAAGAATTCCACGATATCTTTGCTTGGAGTTATGATGAGCTGAGAGGCATTCCTCCAAGCCTAGCTATTCATACTATTCCTGTAAAAGAAGGCAGTCGTCCTATGTGTCAGAAGGTAAGGTGTATGCCTTTTGAATTGAGGGACGGGCTGTTTGAAGAGTTGCAGAAGTTAAGGAAAGTTGGGTTAATCTTCCCTGTACAACACACAGAATGGTGTTCACCCGTTGTTATCAGGAAGAAGAAAAACAACCAGATCCGATTATGTGTGGATTTTAGAGAGCTGAATAAGCAGACAGTTAAGGATTACTACCCGTTGCCGTTTATTGACCAGATTTTGGATCAATTAGCGAGTAGGGAGATATATTCGTTTATGGATTGCTTTGTAGGATATAACCAGATGGCAATTGCAGAAGAGGACAAGTTGAAAACAAATTTTATTACTGTCTTTGGTGTCAAGATTGTGGGAGAGAAGGAAGGAGTCTCGCTTGTAGCTTTCTTGCTTGCACAATGGGGGAATACACACAAAGGTGGAGGCTGAAAACAGTTTTTCTCTTCTTAGTTGTATAAGCCAAAAAGAACTCTAGTACAAGGAAATAGAAGAACCCTATATATGGGTCTCAAACCAAACTCAACTAACTAAGGTGGCATACTAACTGAGCCACGAACTAGAGTAGATAAGGATAGCTGTCATCTAGCTATTATTCATGGGCGGTATACCAACCGCATCTGCAACTGATAAGTCGGTGATATAAATGCACAACGGTCACCCTGGCATATCACGAGTGGAGCACGATATCTCAACACTCCCCCTAGAGCTCAATCCCAATTCCTGCACACCAAGCAGGTCTCTGAACTTGCGCAGCTTCTCTACGCCCAATGCCTTCGTGAATATGTCAGCTACTTGATCCTCTGTGCTGACATAAACTAGATCAATAAGACCTAGTAAAATCCTCTCCCGCACATAGTGATAATGCACCTCAATGTGCTTTGTTCTAGCATGATAGACTGGGTTATTTGCCAAGTGTATACTACTCATGTTGTCACAATAAATGACAACTGGCCCATCCGTAGGAGGCTGATGCATATCATAAAGTAACTTATGCAACCAAGCTACCTCACATGCAGCCATTGCTACGCCCCTGTACTCAGCCTCTGTGCTGGATAAGGAAACTGTAGGCTGTTTCTTGCTACTCCAACTGACTGCAGCACTCCCAAAAGAGAACACATATCCACTGGTAGATCATCTATCAGAAATGCTACCAGCCCAATCAGCATCAGTGTATCCATGCAACTGTATCTGAATCCCAGTTTCATAAAATAGTCCATACTGCAATGTGGACTTCACATGCCTGAGTATGCGTCTAGCCGCATCCAAATGCGGTTTCCTTGGAGCCTGCATAAACTGACTTACCAATCCAACAACATAGCTCAAATCTAGCATGGTAATAGTCATATAAATCAAGCTTCCTATTATGCGTCTGTACATAGTAGGGTCTTCCAGAAGCTCACCTGCATCTGCGCTCAGCTTCACATTCTGCTCCAAAGGAACTAAAATAGGCTTACAGCCTATCATCCCATATTTGGACAGCATGTCCAACCCATACTGCCTCTGCAAGAGCTGTATCCCACTTGGTGATCTAATCACCTCAATGCCCAAGAAATAACGCAGCTCTCCCAAATCCTTCATCTCAAACTTCTGCTTCAATAGCATTTTCACATGAAGGATATCTTCATCATTGTCACCTATCATAATCAAATCATCAATATAAATGACAAGTAGCATAATACCTTTCTCTGTTTTTCTCACAGAAAGTGAGAAGTCTGCCTTGGAAATCTGAAAGCCAATAGTGACAAGATACTGTCCTATCTTGTCAGACCATGCTCTAGGTGCTTGCTTCAAGCCATACAAGGCTTTCTTCAACCTGCAAACAAACTCAGGATGAACAACATGCACATAACCTGGTGGCTGCACCATATAGACCTCTTCTTGCAAATCACCATGGAAGAAGGCATTCTTTACATGCATCTGATGTAAAGACCATCCCTTTGATGCAGCCATAGCAATGACTGCTCTTACAGTTGCCATCCTTGCAACCGGACTGAATGTTTCTTCCTAGTCAATGCCATATATTTGTGCATACCCCTTGACTACTAATCTTGCCTTGTATCTGTTCACAGAACCATCTGCATTGTGCTTCACCTTATAAACCCACTTACAGCCAATTGCATTCTTACCTTTAGGCAAATGTACTAACTCCCATGTAGCATTTGCTTCCAAGGCATCCATTTCTTCATCCATGGCTTTCTCCCATTTTTCTTTTCCCATGGCTTCCTCAAAAGAAGTGGGTTCTGGTTCCTGTATCACTTTAACCATATATGCATAGTGAATGGCTGTAAATCCATCATATTTCAACCTATCCACAGGATACCTAGTTCTCGTAGACCTGCGCAAAGTAGGCTCACTCCCAGGTGCTCTCAAAACATCCCTGGTCTTCCTTACTCCAGGTGTGACAATAGAAGGAATACCCAACTCATCATCAATGCTCTGTTTTGAGCCACTGGATTCACCATCCACATAAGAGTCACCTGCATTCACATCAAACATGGGCTGATCAACCCTCTCTTTTCCTTTTCGTGATACCTGCATACCACTATCTGCATTGCTTTGAGAAGATTCTCCTGATCTCAATCTGCCTGTCCATGGCGAAGAATGTGAACCACTGCTAGAGGACGCTCCAGGTCCACTAATATTTTGTGACTGCTGCTGTGAATTTTGTGCAGCATTATCATTTTGTACATCTACATCATCAATCACATTTACTGGTTTATACCAGCTACTCATCTCATCAAAAACAACATCTCTGCTCAATGTAAACTTACGAGTAGAAGGGTTATAGCATCTATACCCTTTTTGCTACAGAGAGTAACCAATAAAGATGCACTTCTCAGCTTTTGGATCCAACTTGGATCTCAACTCATCTGGCACATGTACATAGGCAATGCAACCAAAAATTTTCAAATGAAAAATATCTGGTTTCCTACCAATATACCTCTCCTCTGGAGTCATTCCATGTATTGCTGTAGTGGGAGTCCTGTTCATTATGTAGACTGTTGTAGCAACTGCTTCAGCCCAATAAAAATCTGGCAAGTCTTTTTCATTGAGCATGGCACGAGATACCTCTCCAATATGCATGTTTTTCCTTTCTGCAATTCCATTTTGTTGTGGGATATGACTGCATGAATATTGCTGCTTTATGCCATGCTCCTGCAGGAACCTTGCAAACTCATTTGAGAGGTACTCTCCCCCTCCATCTGACCTTAGACATTTTATCTGCAGGCCTGTTTCTTTTTCAACCATAGCTTTAAGAGTTTTGAAATCCCCAAAAACTTCACTTTTCTTTTTCATAAAATACACCCAAACTTTTCTATTATAGTCATCAATAAAAGTGACAAAATAATGACAGCCTCCAAGAGATGCAGCTTTAGTAGTCCACACATCAGAGTGGATTAATTCCAATGGCTTCTCACTCTCTTGAACATGTCTAGGAAATGGTTTCCTTGCCTATTTTCCAAATTGGCAGGCTTCACATACCTTATGCATTTCTGCAACCTTGAATTAAGGTAATCCTGCAACAATATTTTGGGCCTGCATTGATTTAAGTTGCTGTACATTAACATGACCAATGCGTTTATGCTAGATATCAATATCTGCAACTACACCGGTCCCATGTGCAAAAATTGCTGCACTCAATTCAGACATGTCTGCATCCAATGTAAACATTCTGCCCTTCTTCTTTCCTTTTGCTATCAAGCGACCTTTATTTTTCATATCCTCAACAAAGCATCCATGAGGATTAAATCTGACCTGCAAGCCCTGCTCAACCATTTGACCAACAAAAACCAGATTCTTGGTGATATTTGGGACATGAAATACATCGGACAGGTATTTCTTTTTCCCATCCTGCATAGACAAAGGAATTTTTCCAATCTGCACAATAGGATGTGTAGTATCATCACCAGTCTCCACAAATCCTGGTTTTTCCATTTTCCTTGCATCCTCCATCCATTCTGCATGACCTGTCATGTGGTTTGATGCACCTGATTCAACATACCATACATCATTGCTTTCTTCTGCACTTGTCACAGAATTGTTCATGTGTTGCACCATAAACAAATGCTCATTTCTGTCATCACCCTGTCTATTGCAGTTTTCCATTCATGATGTCATTCTGCTTTTTATAGCAGTCTTTAGCCATATGACCCATTTTACCACAGTAGTAGCATTCAACATTACTGTTTGCATTTTGGCCTCTTTGCCATCCACCACGACCTCTTTGGCTCCCCCTGCCTCTAGAGTTACCACGTCCTCCTCCATAGGACTGGTTTTCTTGAGTTTGCTACATATTCTGATTTCTACCATGGCCTCCAAATCGGCCTCCTCTACCTCTGCCTCTACCTCTTCCAGCATTTGAGTAGAAGACAGCTTCTTTTGAAGTTCCTCCTGAAGAAGATGCACCACCATTTCTCTACTCCTCAGAAATTAGAAGATCAATCAACTCCTCAAAATCAGGAAATATTTCACGGACGGAAATGGATGTTCGAAACTGTGCATAATCCTTTCCTAGACCATTCAAGGTCACTGAGACTAAATCATCATCTTCCACTGGCGACCTAATGGAAGCAAGTGCATCTGCAATCTTCTTCACCTTCATGTGGTAGTCGTTGATGCTTATATTTTCTCTTTGCACATTGTGCAACTCTTGCTTGAGCTGCATTTTCCTGGCTTGCGTATTTGTGCTATACATTTTTGACAAAGTATCCCATGCCTCCTTTGGCGTACTTGCATCTTGAATATGCACAATCATAGAGTCTGAAATGCTAATAGAGAGCCAGTACATAACTTTTCTGGCTCTCTCATGCCATGCTTTAAATGCCTACATTTGTTGTTGATTGGAAACATCAGGAAGAACTGGTTCTTCTTCATTTCCTGCAACAAATTTCCAATATCCTTTTCCCATAAGAAAATTTGTCATTCTAAACTTCCATGCTTGGAAGTTGTTCTTGTCAAGATTTTCAGTGACAATCTGTGAAAGAGAATCAGACGCCATTATAGAACATTGCAAAAAATTCTGTCACTGCAAAGAACACAGCTTCAGCCTCACAAGGGAAAATCTGGAAAACTAGTGAAAGTGGTATTTGACCACACAGTCACTTCCTAGTGACGATTTTGCATATACAGGAACCAAGGATGATTCTGTAACTCCCAATGTCTGTGCACACGAGCATACGATGCAATTTCTACAGTAACTTTTCATCGACCTGTAGAACAATGGTCGCACAGCATAAAATAGGGTCTTTTCCTGAGTGCATGCAGAAAACTTCCGCCTCCAAAACAGGCCCCGAAATGGCCTCAAATCAAAAAAATAGGGTCGCCAAGGGCTAAAGCCCTACCCGCAGCATATATTTCCCTCTTGCTTCATTGCAAAGGGCGTCTCAACATGAGACAATGCACTCTTGCAATTTCCAGTTGTGCTACCTGCAAAGTTCTGCTCCCAAAATAGAAAATGAAAGCAACACTACTCTTCTTACCAGAACACCGCGAGCTTGGCTTGCTTTCTTGAGCTCCTTACCACGAACAAGTCTCTAATACCATGTCAAGATTGTGGAAGAGAAGGAAGGAGTCTCACTTGTAGCTTTCTTGCTTGCACAATGGGGGAATACACACAAAGGTGGAGGCTAAAAACAGTTTTCCTCTTCTTTGTTGTGTAAGCCAAAAAGAACTCTAGTACAAGGAAATAGAAGAACCCTATATATGGGTCTCAAACCAAACTCAAAAAACAAAGGTGGCATACTAACTGAGCCACGAACTAGAGTAGATAAGGATAGCTATCATCTAGCTATTATTCATGGGCGGTGTACCAACCGCATCTGCATTTGACAAGTCGGTGACATAAACGCACAACGGTCACCCTGGCATATCACGAGTGGAGCTCGATATCTCAACATTTGATACTTTTGCATACCATGTGATGGCCTTTGGTTTATGCAATGCACCTGGATCGTGGCAACGAACAGCAGACAAGACCTTTGGTAACATCTCCCCAGATGAGTTGAAAGTATTTATTGATGACCTGGGGCAGCCACTATAAGGGAAAGGATGTTGGTTATCTTAAGAAAGTGCTTTGAGCACTGCAGACAATTTTGTATCGCTCTTAACCCACGGAAGTGTATCTTTGGAGTACCTTATGGGCTATTGCTAGGCCATGTGGTCAGTTCAGTAGGGATTGCAACTGACCCTGAAAAGATCAAGGTTATAGTTGCTATGAGTCCATCACACACTCCAAAAGAGGTTCATAGTTTTCTATCGTCGATAGGGTATTATCGAAGGTTTATAAATGCCTTGGCAGAAAGACGTTGCCATTAACGAATTTATTATCCTTTAGCTGTTCATTTGAGTGGAGCGACCCTTGTAAGGTAGCTTTTGAGGATGTGAAACAGGAGCTAGTAAAAGCACCCGTTTTAAAAGCACCTAAAAGAGGTGAGATATTCTATATATTTTCAACCGCCACCATGCATAGTATCAGCTCTATTGTTTAGCCCAAATTTGGGAGGAAAAGTGGTATCACCCAATAGCTTTTGCTAGTCGGAAAGTGGGCATTTCAGAGATTAATTATACCTACATGGAGAAGTTGTGTCTTGCGATGGTCTTTGGGACTAAGAAATTCAGGCACTACATCCTCTATGAAAAGGTAGTGTTCTATACGAAGGCGAAAGGACTTAGACTGCTTATGAACAAGCTACAGCCACCTGATCGTTTGGCAAAGTAGTTAATCACTTTGCAGGAGTTCGATTATGAGATTAAGAGTAAGCCACCGAGGTTGCAGGGTATTGTGGAATGCCTTCTGGATTTCGAGGAGCTCAAAGAGATTTTGGCTGAAGAAAGCGATATTGAGGAAATGTTTAAAATTGATACAGCTTCTATCCCATCTTGGTATGCTGCTATTACGCATTATCTATCAACGGGAGAGACGGGAGCTGGTTTGTCAAATTCTGAAAAGAGGGAGATAAACAACATCCATTGAAGTTTTCTTTGATCGTAGGGACACTATATCGGCAGGGTGTTGATGATATCTATCACCGATGTGTGATGCTTGACGAGGTTCCTTTTATCTTAGAAGAGTGCCATGACTCTGCATGTGGAGGGCACTTTGCAGGATGGTTGACGGCGCAGAAAGCGTTACGAGCTGGATATTGGTGGCCGTCCATCTTTCAAGATTCTTTTGAGTATGTAAAGCGATGTGATACATGTCAAAGGCATGACAGTAGAGAGAATAGGAAACGCCCACTTACGCCCATCATGGCTATCCTTCCTTTTGAGAAGTGGGGCATTGATTTTGTGGGTCCTATTACCCCATCGCCTACTACCCAAAAGAGGTATATTATAGTAGCCACTGATTATTTTACAAAATGGTCAGAAGCGCGGGCGACAAGGCACGACAATGCAAAAGAGATTGCAAGTTTCCTTTTAGACCAGATTATCTGCCGCTTCGGTCCACCGAAGGAATTAGTGTCGGACCATGGAACCCATTTTTTGAACAAAGTGATCAAAAGCTTGACTGAAGCTTAGCAAATCAAGCATAATAAAACGACTCCTTATAATCCGCAAGCAAACGGAAAAGTTGAAAGTACTAATAAACAGCTTGTGGGGATCCTGTCTAAGATAATCTCTGAGAAGAAACGAGATTGGGACAGGAAGTTGTATGTGGCAGTATGGGCGTACAATACAACATTCAAGCGAGCTACCGACCATACTCCATTTAAATTGGTTTATGGGGAAGAGTGTGTGTTACCCCTCGAGATCGAGTTGCCAACCATACGGTTTGCAATTAACCATTCCTTGTGAGATAAGGAGTCCCTTTTTGAACGTTTCACGACCATAGCCCACCTGGATGAGCTAAAGTTGCAGAGCTTATTACACCAGGAGATAGCTAAGCGTCGGATGAAGCAGTTGCATGACCTTAGAGCGAGGAAATATACCTTTAAAAAATGGCAATTAGTCCTCTATTACGATGCACGTAAGGAGTTGTTTCCAGGGAAGCTGGAACCTAAATGGGATGGTCCCTACAAGATTGTGAGGCTAGGAAAGAATAGGTCTACGGCCCTATTAGCTGATCTACAGGGAGTAGAGTTTAAAAATAAGATTAATCTTAATAAGATTAAACCTTATTATTTCTAAGTATGCTAATATAAAGAAAATGCATTGCAGGTCCATGCTAGGAATGATTTGAGACCTGGAAAAGAGCTTAAAAGTCGATTGATGGGTCGGTTAATTCCTTATTTGGAGCACCCATATCTGGAGTAGAGATACCATCAGGGGAAACTTATCTGGTGGAGCAAAGGATATAAAGTGATTGAGCAAGAAGACGTAAAAGTTGTGTGGGAGATTAAAGTCTTTTGCCATCACTGCTTACAATTGTTGACGAGTATCCCTGTTGCGTTCAATGCAGAAGGTGGGATGAAGTCGTCAGTTCACCCTCTCAATATGCTAAGCTTTGATTACCATAATTACAAATAGAGGAGTTCGCAATGGCAGGCTGTGTAAAGCCATTGTGGATGTACACAGTATATTTTGATGGAGCATCCCGGGGGCCTAATAAAAAAGGGAGTGTTGGAGTAGTAATCTGAGATCCCCGACGTAGAGTTACAATGAAGTTAGCTGCTTATCTCGGGGTAGGATTCACTAACAATATGGCAGAGTATAAAGCCTTGATTATGGGATTGCATATTGCCAAACAACGTGGTATTCGTTGGTTGTTAGTAAAAGGGGATTCCTAGTTGATCCTAAATCAGCTAGATGGGACATACACAATGCGGAATCCCATTCTTTGTATGTATCATCGAACTGCTATGACCCTACTTGAAGAGTTTGAGAGAGTGTCTTTTCAGCTAATTCCACATTACTGGAATCAGTTTGCGGATTCACTGGCAAATCTTCCTTATGAGGAAGACCTCTTCTTTAATTATGGTCCTAGTTTGGATATTGTTATCAATGATGAAACAGGACCCGGTCGCTTGTGGAGAATGTTATCAGAGCATGTACTATATGGCAGACGATGGTTGATATGGGTGATGCAAAGAGTAGCCAAGACCAATCTACCATTATTATCTTGGACCCATAGGTTAATTAGATGACATGTGATGCGTACGCCTCTTGCTATCTATGCAAGAGGGATGGGTCATAACCTTATGCATTTAGTTTAGGGCTACAAGCTTGTTTTTCCTCCTTGGGAGGGAGCCTATTATTGTATATCTGTGCTATTCCAGGGAAGGATGTGTAGGTGTTATTCTGTTTTATCTCATTAGGCCAAGAGGGCCAGTTTTGCAAGGTGTTATTACTTTATCTCATTAGGCCAAGAGGGCCGATCAAGTTTTGTAGTGAAGTGCTTTATTTCATTAGGCCAAGAGGGCCAGTTGTCTGTTTAGTGCAGGTGCGGTTAATGGTTGCTTGTTTGAGTTTTGTGCTAGATAGGTTTGGAAGAAGAGCTTGGAAGGAGTCTTTTGTTGCGTGAAAGCTTCTCGTGGCCCTATCCAGGTGATATCTCTCCTTTATGAGTACCGTGTTTTTATGATCTATGTGGTTGTGTACTTGTTAAGGGGTTTTTCCCTTTCTTGTTGGGGACCGGCGTCCAAGGCATGAAGTCCCGAGGTTTAGGTTCAGTCTGTCTGAGGGAGGTTTGAGTAGTCGTTGCCTCTTGTAAAGACATTGTTAAGCATTGAAAGACCAGTTTTAGTGTAGTACGAGCCCCGAGAAAAAAAAATTTAAAACCTTACAGAATCCACCATTCTCAAGAACCTCCAACATTCTCAAGAATCACAAATTTACTAAAGAATGTGTGTGAGGGTGAAAATGGGTTGCTTGGTTATACTAGGCAGCCAATAGACGGAAGTCCTAGTGACCCTATTCTGCTAGCATGCTAGGCGGCCGTTTGAGGAGTTCTTGTTAGTTGTGAGGCAATTAGAGAAGCCTGCCGAAGAAGAAAAATGATAATGATAAGAAGAAGGAAAAATCCTAAATATCTTAAAGAAAATAAATATACAAAGGTGTGTAAAAAGGGGTTCTAACCCCTATAATAGAAAAGAAAAGAAAGAAAAAGTTATAAGCAGTTGATCATCGCCTAGCGAAGGCCTAGTAGGTTCTTGGGGACGAGTCACGACGCCTTGTCTTCCTAGGGATGGCATCTTGCTAGAAAAGAAGAAATTAAGGAAGGTTGGAGCAAAAATAAAAGTGAGCGTCAAAAAAGGATTAAGTGTCGCCTTGCAAGGGCTTGGTAGGTTCTTAGGTGCCGAGACAGGACCTAAGGCCGACGCCCTGTTCTCCTTGGGTCACTACGCTCAGCTCCCTCCTTTTTACATGCCCGAGTATGTCAATAAAATAAAAACCCTAAAAGAAGAAGTGTGCTGAAAGAAAATACTTCTTGAATCAGGCTATAGGAGTCCTCACCTAGTAGGAGCTCCTAGTTGTGTTGTCCTTAGTTAGGTAGGTAGTTCAGACCACCACTTAGGGCAACCTCTTTGATAGTTCTTTTTAGTTTGGCCGTGTTGGAGCAGTTGGTTAGTGACTAGCTCCGGATCTTTTATCAGATTATGTAGGCCTACTCCTTGTGGATGTCATGCCTTAATTCTGTCAGGGGGTAGGGTGAGCATTGTGATGTGTTTAGTATATATCTATTTTGTATCAGCTTGATGCTTCCTTTGGTTGTTTTGTGCAGATCTACTGTGGGATTCAACGGGCTGAGTCGCCCTATCCCATGGTCGCCAATGAGAGCAAAATTTTGATGCCGAGAAGTGCTTAAAAATAGCTAAAAATTACGAATATCAAGGGGAAAATATTCAATGTCGAAGGCAGCGGCTTGACCTAGGACGATTTTAAGAGTCAAAGTATTTTGAAGGCACCCATGTGACACTTCCAGATTTTCAGTAATTTTTCCATATGCCTGTGTCAGTCCATGGAGCTACTGCTCAGTGCGGGATGCCAAGACGAGCTCACAGAAATTTTCAGAACTGAATTCGGAGGCCAGACGTGCAAAGGGCCAAAGAACCGGTCAAAACTTGGAAGGGTGGCCACTTGAGGTATGAAGGGGTGCCCTTCAAAGGGGGTTTGAAGGGCACCCCCCCAATCTCATGAAAATAGGCAACAGTATGTACTGCAGGCAGCCGCACAATCAGAAAACGACCCCCCTCCCCCCCATGGATGAGATTTATGGCTGAAAAGAAGCCATAGCAATGACATCACAGGGCTGATCCACTATTTCTTCGCTCCGTATCGTCATCCTTCGCGCGCAAAATGGTGGACTGTAGAGAGAGAGAGAAAATCAGTCTTTCTCTCTCCTCCCTCTGTCTCCTCTAAGGACAGATTCGTGCGGTGAAGAAGAAGAAGAAGAATGGATGACGGATGCTTGTCCAATGAAGACCGGATTGCTCTGTGGTTCAAGAGGAATAAAGATTGCTGATTATGGGTCATCATGAGCATTAATGGCGGCTGGAAATCAGTCCCACAATGAGGCATAAAAACCCGCAACCTGAAAACACAATTGGTAATGCGTTTTTATAAGAAAATTTGATTCTTTATGCTATTTGATACATGAGACATCGTTCATATGGGCTATAAATTGATAATAATGTTGTTTACAATGTCTTCCAACTGTTTGAAATTAGAAAACCAGAAAATCATGAGCTGTATGGCCGAAAACAATAAAATAAAACATGTAAAACACGCGAAATAGGGGGAAATTGGGTGTTTTTAATATATAAATGGAAAATATAATAAGAGACACTAACTAAATTTGTGTTTTTGCTGCAAATGAACCTAAGGGCCACAGCCCACAACTCATTTTGCATTTTTAGTTATTTAATATTGTGAAAAATACAAGAAAAATAGGGAAAATGGGTAAAAATAAGAGAAAAATAGGTTTTGAGTGTGAGAAAAATTACTAAAAAATAAGATTCATGTTTGTATATGTATTGGGGGTCTGAAGTATGAGGTTTAGCCTCAGTTCAGCCCTGCCTTTATGTTTTAGTGAGTTTTTATTGATTTTCATACAACAAAAAACATGGAAAAATATTACCCTAAACCTATGCATCGTGCACAATCTAAGCGGCGAGGGGGTAGAGAGAATGAGAGTGGTGTTTAAGTGCTGAGAGAAAGAAAAGGCTGATTGTTTTCATCTATGCATATCATATAGATCGATCGTTAATTTAAAATAAGGATCTAGTAGCACGAGGTCTCCTCGATGCTAGGTTTGTGCAACGTAGCAATTACGCGTCAGAGAAATTCATTAAAAGAATGCTTTTGCACTAAGCACAATGCTAATTTTTCTTTGTTTGAGCCCATGGATATTCACAATTTGCATGAAGCATAAAATGATAAAAGGTATCAGACAATACCTCCTAGATGCATAGCACCTGTATTCTCTAGATCGTGGCCAACGTTGAGTGAGTAAGGTTGTCCCAAGCGGTAGGCTAGGCATTGGGTCGAAGGGGAAAGTAAAGTGAGGTATGGTACATCCTGGAACGAAATAATTGGTACTTTGAGAGGACTATGTGCGAAGTGTTATATATGTTTTGTCAAGATTGTGGGAGAGAAGAAAGGAGTCTCACTTGTAGCTTTCTTGCTTGCACAATGGGGGAATACACACAAGGGTGGAGGCTGAAAACAGTTTTCCTCTTCTTAGTTGTGTAAGCTAAAAGAACTCTTATACAAAGAAATAGAAGAACCCTATATATGGGTCTCAAACCAAACTCAACTAACTAAGGTGGCATACTAACTGAGCCACAAACTAGAGTAGATAAGGATAGCTGTCATGTAGCTATTATTCATGAGCGGTGTACCAACCGCATCTGCAACTGACATGTCGGTGACATAAATGCACAATGGTCACCCTGGCATATTACGAGTGGAGCTCGATATCTCAACACTCCCCCTCGAGCTCAATCCCAATTCGTGCACACCAAGCAGGTCTCTGAACTTGCGCAGCTTCTCTGCATCCAATGCCTTCGTGAATATGTCAGCTACTTGATCCTCTGTGCTGACATAAACTAGATCAATAAGACCTAGTAAAACCCTCTCCCGCACATAGTGATAATGCACCTCAATGTGCTTTGTTCTAGCATGATAGACTGGGTTATTTGCCAAGTGTATACTACTCATGTTGTCACAATAAATGACAACTGGCCCATCTGTAGGGAGGCTGATGTATATCATAAAGTAGCTTATGTAACCAAGCTACCTCACATGCAGCCATTGCTGCGCCCCTGTACTCAGCCTCTGTGCTCTACAAGGAAACTGTAGGCTATTTCTTGCTGCTCCAAGTGACTACAACACTCCCAAAAGAGAACACATATCCACTGGTAGATCGTCTATCAGAAATACTACCAGCCCAATCAACATCAGTGTATCCATGCATCTGTATCTGAATCCCAGTCTCATAAAGTAGTCCATACTGCAATGTGGACTTCACATATCTGAGTATGCGTCTAGCCGCATCCAAATGCGGTTTCCTTGGAGCCTACATAAACTGACTTACCAGTCCAACAGCATAGCTCAAATCTGGCCTGGTAATAGTCATATAAATCAAGCTTCCTACTATGCGTCTGTACATAGTAGGGTCTTCCAGAAGCTCACCTGCATCTGCGCTCAGCTTCACATTCTGCTCCAAAGGAACTGAAATAGGCTTACAACCTGTCATCCCATATTTGGACAGCATGTCCAATCCATAGTGCCTCTGCAAGAGTTGTATCCCACTTGGTGATCTAATCACCTCAATGCCCAAGAAATAACACAGCTCTCCCAAATCCTTCATCTCAAACTTATGCTTCAATAGCATTTTCACATGAAGGATATCTTCATCATTGTCACCTGTCATAATCAAATCATCAACATAAATGACAAGTAGCATAATACCTTTCTCTGTTTTTCTCACATAAAGTGAGAAGTCTGCCTTGGAAATCTGAAAGCCAATAGTGACAAGATATTGTCCTATCTTGTCAGACCATGCTCTAGGTGCTTGCTTCAAGCCATACAATGCTTTCTTCAACCTGCAAACAAACTCAGGATGAACAGCATGCACATAACTTGGTGGCTGCTCCATATAGACCTCTTCTTGCAAAACACCATGCAAGAAGGCATTCTTTACATCCATCTGATGTAAAGACCATTCCTTTGATGCAGCCATAGCAATGACTGCTCTTACGGTTTCCATCCTTGCAAACGGACTGAATGTTTCTTCGTAGTCAATGCCATATGTTTGTGCATACCCCTTGACTACTAATCTTGCCTTGTATCTGTTCACAGAACCATCTGCATTGTGCTTCACCTTATAAACCCACTTACAGCCAATTACATTCTTACCTTTAGGCAAAGGTACCAATTCCCATGTAGCATTTGCTTCGAAGGCATCCATTTCTTCATCCATGGCTTTCTCCCATTTTTTTTTCCCATGTCTTGCTCAAAAGAAGTGGGTTCTAGTTCCTGTATCACTTTGACCATATAGGCATAGTGAATGGCTGTAAATCCATCATATTTCAGCCTATCCACAAGATACCTAGCTTTGGTAGACCTGCGCAAAGTAGGTTCACTCCCAGGTGCTCTCAAAACATCCCTGCTCTTCCTTACTCCAGGTGTAACAATAGAAGGAATACCCAACTCATCATCAATGCTCTATTCTAAGCCACTGGATTCACCATCCACATAAGAGTGACCTGCATTCACATCAAACATGGGCTGATCTACCTTCTCTTTTTCTTTTCATGATACGTGCATACCACTATATACATTGCTTTGAGAAGATTCTCCTAATCTCAATCTGCCTGTCCATGGTGAAGAATGTGAACCACTGCTAGAGGATGCTCCAGGTCCACTAATATTTTCTGACTGTTGCTGTGAATTCCGTGCAGCATCACCACTTTGTGCATCTATATCATCAATCACATTTAGTGGTTTATACCAACTACTCATCTCATCAAAAACAACATCTCTGCTCACTGTAAACTTAGAAGTAGAAGGGTTATAGTATCTATACCCTTTCTGCTGTAGAGAGTAACCAATAAAGATGCACTTCTCAGCTTTTGGATCCAACTTGAATCTCAACTCATCTGGCACATGAACATAGGCAATGCAACCAAAAATTTTCAAATGAGAAATATCTGGTTTCCTACCAGTATACCTCTCCTCTGGAGTCATCCCATGTATTGATGCAGTGGGAGTCCTGTTCATTATGTAGACTACTGTAGCAACTGCTTTAGCCCAGTAAAAATCTGGCAAGTCTTTTTCATTGAGCATGGCACGAGATACCTCTACAATATGCCTATTTTTCCTTTCTACAATTCCATTTTGTTGTGGGGTATGACTGCATGAATATTGATGCTTTATGCCATGCTCCTGCAGGAACCTTGCAAACTCATTTGAGAGGTACTCTCCCCCTCCATCTGACCTTAGGCATTTTATTTGCAGGCCTATTTCTTTTTCAACCATAGCTTTAAGAGTTTTGAAATGCCCAAAAACTTCACTTTTCTTTTTCATAAAATACACCCAAACTTTTCTACTATAGTCATCAATAAAAGTGACAAAATAATGACAGCCTCCAAGAGATGCAGCTTTAGTAGTCCACACATCAGAGTGGATTAATTCCAATGGCTTCTTACTCTCTTGAACATGTCTAGGAAATGGTTTCCTTGCCTGTTTTCCAAATTGGCAGGCTTCACATACCTTATGCATTTCTGCAACCTTGAATTTAGGCAATCCTGCAATAATATTTTGGGCCTGCATTGATTTAAGTCGCTGTACATTAACATGACCAATGCGTTTATGCCAGATATCAATATCTGCAACTACACCGGTCCCATGTGCAAACATTGCTGCACTCAATTCAGACATGTCTGCATCCAACGTAAACATTCTACCCTTCTTCTTTCCTTTTGCTATCAAGTGACCTTTATTTTTCATATCCTCAACAAAGCATCCATGAGGATTAAATCTGACCTGCAAGCCCTGCTCAACCATTTGACCAACAGAAACCAAATTCTTGGTGATATTTGGGACATGAAATACATCGGACAGGTATTTCTTTTTCCCATCTTGCATAGACAAAGGATTTTTTCCAATCTGCACAATAGGATGTGTAGTATCATCACCAGTCTCCACAAATCCTAGTTTTTCCATTTTCCTTGCATCCTCCATCCATTCTGCATGACCTGTCATGTGGTTTGATGCACCTGAGTCAACATACCATACATCATTACTTTCTTCTGCACTTGTCACAGAATTGTTCATGTGCTGCACCATAAACAAGTGCTCATTTCTGTCATCACCCTGTCTACTAGAAGGCGCATAATTCCCTTGTTGCAATTTTCCATTCTTGATGTCATTTTGCTTTTTATAGCAGTCTTTAGCCATATGACCCATTTTACCACAGTATAGCAATCAACATTACTGTTTGCATTTTGGCCTCTTTGCCATCCACCACGACCTCTTTGGCTCCCCCTGCCTCTAGAGTTACCACGTCCTCCTCCATAGGACTGGTTTTCTTGAGTTTGCTGCATATTTTGATTTCTACCACGGCCTCCAAATCGGCCTCCTCTACCTCTGCATCTACCTCTTCCAGCATTTGAGTAGAAGACAGCTTCTTTTGAAGTTCCTCCTGAAGAAGATGCACCACCATTTCTCTACTCCTCAGAAATTAGAAGAGCAATCAACTCCTCAAAATCAGGAAATCTTTCACGGACGGAAATGGATGTTCGGAACTGTGCATAATCCTTTTCTAGACCATTCAAGGTCACAGAAACTAAATCATCATCTTCCACTGGCGACCCAGTGGAAGCAAGTGCATCTGCAATCTTCTTCACCTTCATGTGATAGTCATTGATGCTCATATTTTCTCTTTGCACATTATGCAACTCTTGCTTGAGCTGCATTTTCTTGGCTTGCGTATTTGTGCTATACATTTTTTACAAAGTATCCCATGCCTCCTTTGGCATTCTTGCATCTTGAATATGCACAATCATAGAGTCTGAAATGCTGATAGACAGCCAGTACATAACTTTCCTGGCTCTCTCATGCCATGCTTTAAATGTCTGCATTTGTTGTTGATTGGGAACATCAGGAAGAACTGGTTCTTCTTCATTTCCTGCAACAAATTTCCGATATCCTTTTCCCATAAGGAAATTCATCATTCTAAACTTCCATGCTTGGAAGTTGTTCTTGTCAAGCTTTTGAGTGACAATCTGTGAAAGAGAATCAGACGCCATTACAGAACACTGCAAAAATTTTGTCACTGCAAAAAACACAGCTTCACCCTCACAAGGGCAAATCTTCAAAACTGGCGAAAGTGGTATTTGACCACAAAGTCACTTCCTAGTGACGATTTTGCATAAACAGGAACCAAGGATGATTCTGTAACTCCCAATATCTCCGCACACAGGCATATGATGCAATTTCTACAGTAACTTTTCACCGACCTGTGGAATAGTGGCTGCACATCATAAAACTGGGCTTTTTCTAGAGTGTGTGTAGAAAACTTCCTCCTCCAAAACAGGCCCCGAAATGGCCTCAAATCAAAAAAATAGGGTCACCAAGGGCTAAAGCCTTCTCCCGCAGCATATACTGCTCTCTTGCTTCACCGCGAAGGGCGTCTCAACCTGAGACAATGCACTCTTGCAATTTCCGACTGTGCTACCTGCAGAGATCTGCTCCCAAAACAGAAAATGAAAGCAACACTGCTTCTCTTACCAGAACACCACGAGCTTGTCTTGCTTTCTTGAGCTCCTTACCACGAACAAGGCTCTGATACCATGTCAAGATTGTGGGAGAGAAGGAAGGAGTCTCACTTGTAGCTTTCTTGCTTACACAATGGGGGAATACACACAAGGGTGGAGGCTGAAAACAGTTTTCCTCTTCTTAGTTGTGTAAGCCAAAAGAACTCTCATACAAAGAAATAGAAGAACCCTATATATGGGTCTCAAACCAAACTCAACTAACTAAGGTGGCATACTAACTAAGCCACGAACTAGAGTAGATAAGGATAGCTGTCATGTAGCTATTATTCATGGGCGGTGTACCAACCGTATCTGCAACTGACACGTCGGTGACATAAATGCACAACGGTCACCCTGGCATATCACGAGTAGAGCTCGATATCTCAACATGTTTAGCGACGCATCGAGGGGCCAATCCCCAAGATGTAGGAGAGTCACAGTGAGGTAGCGGCACTCAGCCATGGGAGGACCTCCTATGTTTGTACTTCGTGCCATTTGGCAATGTGCTGGGACTCCCTCTGAGGAGTGTTAATTGGGTTAGAGTTGGACTATGGGATGTGATACAAATGCAAGATGTTTAGGAAGGCAATGTATGTGTCATCAACGCTCCTGGCCGCTAGGCCATGGGGTTGTTGAGCGCATGATAGAGGTCTGGCTAGTACATGAGCTAGTGCCGGCCCGTTTTAGGTCCCATCATACACCTAGTTTGCTTGTGGAGTTAGCAAATGGCAAAGAAGTTCTATCAACACAATAAAGTAGCAAGGTAGAATTTAGCTTGGGTGGCAATTCTTCCAAAATGAGCTTCTTGATCATGAACCTTGGGACTTATGAATGCATGATAGGCATGTACTGGTTAATTCCAAATAATGTCTATATCCATTGTGGAAAGGGTCAAATTACATTTCAAAACTCAAAGGGAGAACAAGTAACCACTCAGGGAGAAGCAAGGAGCCCTAAGGTTCAGTTGGCTAAAGCTTCCTGAATAGTAAAAGGATTGAAGAAAGGATTACTCGTCTATCTAATTAAGCTCAACAAGACCGAGCAGGATAATGAAGCCAAGGACCAACCATCTTGGCTAAAATATTATGCAAATGTTTTTCCAGAAGACCTAATAGAGCTTCCACCAATAAGAGAAGTAGATCACGAAATCCAACTCATTCCAGGCGCACTGCCCCCGTCGCCAAACGGCCCTATTGAATATCAATTCTTGAAGCCATTGATCTAAAAGAACAACTCAAGCAGCTATTAGACCAAGGATACATTCGGCCAAGTAATTCAGCATGGGTAGCCTTGGTACTATTTTAGAAAAAGAAATACGGAACACTCCGCCTTTGTATTGATTACCATGGATTAAACCAGGTGACAATGAAAAAAAAATAGCTAATCCCTAGGATAGACGAATTACTTGAATGACTCCAGGGAGCAAAGGTCTTTTCAAAGATCGATCTCAGATTGGGCTATTATCAAATAAGAATCATGGAGAAAGATATCCCTAAAACTACTTTTAACACAAGGTATAATCATTATGAGTTTATTACGGTGTCATTCTGACATATGATTTTTGATGTTAAGAAGTGCTTAAAAATAGCCAAAATTTTTGAATTTCAAGGGAAAAATAGACTTCGTCGAAGGCGGCAGTGGCAATCAATATGATTTTAAGCGGAAATGCCCGAAAGTGCTTAAAAGACCCATTGAATGGAAGTTGGTGAATTTTCATAACTTTTTGGCATGTCAGATGAGTCCCTCAGAGGTGTTTGATAGTGGAGGACTTCAAGAGGAACGCCCAAGATTTTTCAGACTGCAATTTGGACACCGAACGCGAAAGAAGAGTGCCCGGGAGACCAAGACCCAAATGTCAAGTGGGAAAGGACTTTAGGGGGGGTCCAAGAAACATGCATTTTGGGGGATCCCCTTGGAGCCTCGATTTCTCAAAATCGTGGGGTGGGGGGCACCATTTTTCGTGCGTAGAGAAAAAAGAGGGTGCCATTATTCTATTTGTGAGGAGGGGGGCTATGGCACCTACAAACAACCCCCCCAACTGATCGGATGCCTTGCCTACATTCAATCTTCACTCCCTATCACTCTAGACCACGAATCAAATGGCTTCCTGGTTGTGGAGATAAAAAACAAATATTTCTCTCTCCTCCCTCTCTCTCCTGCATAGAGGTACTTCATGTAGCAAGAATCAAGAAGAGAATCGGGAGATGGATGCTTGTCCGGGAGGCACCGAATTGTTCCAAGAGGTTGAGGAGGCTGAAGGCTAAAGATCTATGCTGAAATCCATGGTTGGTGGGTCGATACACAGTCCCAATTAATTATTCAAAAAACCCGAAACACGCAAAAAGGCAGTATGCTCTATTTTATGAAAGAATTTTGCTTGTTTTTTATCGTTCATGGTCTAAATGGTGTGCATATGGGCTGAAATTTTATTTGAATGTTCCTTGCATTAATTTTGAGGGCTCCAATAATTGTTATGTAGAACTTGTATTGATTTACAATAATTATAAATTTTCAAATCCCAAAAAACCACTAATTTTGATGGAAATTTGTAGTTTCTTTAATTTTGAGTGTGGAAAAATGAGTGAACATGGGATAAAATAAGAGAAAAATGCTGAGTTTCAGTTTCAATGATCACTCATATGAAAAAACCCAAAAAATACCTATTTTTTATTAAAAATAAATATGAAAAATAGAAGAAAATATGAAAAAATGGGTTTCTTATGTTTGAAAAAAATGAAAAAATAAGATCTATGTATGTGAATGTCTTGCGGAGCTGAAGCATGAGGTTAAGCCTCAGTTTGGACCTTTACTTTGTGTTAAAGTGCATATTTATTACTTTTACATACAAAAAATAACATAAAAACCCTCTACACCTATGCACCGCAGCAAAATTTAAATAGTGAGGGGGAGGATGATGTTATACAATAGTTTAAATACTGAAATAATAAAAAGTATGATTGTTCTCTTTCTGCATAACATTTAGGATGAGGTTTATTTAGAAATAATGGATCTAGCAGCACGAGGTTAGCCTTGGTGCTAGGTTCCTACAACATAGCATTGCGTATTAGCGGAATTTCTTTAAAAGGGTTGTTTTTGCACGACACATAGGTTGATTTTCAACCATCCTTGTTTGTGCACAATCATACACCATTGCATGAATCATATACACATGATATCTATTCCTGGCATGCACAACAATTGGTTGTATTATAAATTACCCACGCTAGAGAGAGTAAGACACCCAAGCTGTAGGACTAGATGGTGGGTCCAAGGGGACAAGTGAGGACTGGTACATTCCTAGAATGATATAATATTGGTACCAAGAGTGGAGTCTATTTTGTATGTGTTATATGTGTTAGAGACGCATCGAGGGGCCAATCCCCAAGGTATAGGAGGGTCGCAGTGGGGCCACGGCATTCAACTGAGGGGTGCCTCCTATGTTGTTCTATGTGGTGAATTATACAAAAATGTGTAGGGTCTCCCTCTGAGGAGTCTGAGAAGGTTAAGAGTTGGACTATAAGCATGATACAAACGCAAAATGTACGTACAATGGCAGGGCTATGTGTCCTCTAGATGCTCCTAACCGCGAGGCCATGGGGTTGTCTTGTGCATGTTAGAGGTCCAGCTAGTGCTATAGCCAGTACTGGCCCATTTTAGGTCCTATCAGTGGTGCATTTGTCGGGAGCCACCAACAAGTGGTGGATCTTGAATCTATGGTTTTTAGGGACCAAATATTTGGTTTATGTCCTGACAAGGACCGTCAAGCCGAAATACACAAAGCAGAACGTGCTGAGAGGGCTAGACAGCAGTTCGAGATTGTAAGACATTATTCTCCTCAAAGAAGCAACCTGTTACGCATAAGTGGCAGTTGTTCTAGTAACCTAAGTGTTACGAGTAGCTCTTGAGTGCAAGTGGAAGTCTTAGTACTTCCCTACTTCCACTTAATCAACCCAGAACAAGTGGGGTGTAGTTGCACCTACACAAACTCCCATTGTCAATCCGATTGTAGCCATGGCGCAATCCATCGCAATTCCAGCATGTACACCAGATTTACAAGCATTAGGAGCACCGTTGTCCATTTTCCATGGGTTAGCAGAAGAAGATGGAGAAATCCATATTAAGGAGTTCTGAATGCTCATGTTTAACTATCGGATCCAAGACGAAGGACACCTAATGATGTGTTAGAAATCAAGCTCACCGTCAGTGTGTCTTCATCTATGACAGCTAGTGTGTACAGCTGTCTACATGTGACTACATTAAATAAGTCGGGTTAGTAGTCAGTCAATGACTAGAGTTAGTCAGTCTATTCTACATTTACACTAGGTCACTTTATCTTGTAGTGTGTGTGTGCTTTTTAGTATAGTGTGTGGAAATGAAGGAATGAGCTTGAGAGCCTGAAGGCTCATGGATATGGAGTCTTTCCCTTTCTCTCTCTCTACTCTTTGAACTTGGTATCAGAGCTTCATCCTGAGGCTGTGGGAGAATGGGCATGACAACTTGCAAATGAAGCCATAGTCAAAGGAAGGAATCAGCGTGGACTGCCTTATAAAAATCGTGGATTGCCTCCTGAAAATCAGCAACCTGTGTCTAAAAATCGTGGACTGCCTCCTGAAAATCAGCAACCTGTATCTGAAAATCTGCGCCTGCTGATCTGAATGGACAACAACCTGTATCTGAAAATCTGCGCCTGCTGATCTGAATGGACAGCAACCTGTATCTGAAAATCTGCGCCTGCTGATCTAAGTGGACAGCAACCTGTCAATCTTCAGTGGGGCACCTAGACAAGGTTCATACAGCATGTATGCTCACTATTGAAGGTATTTGAAGTGTGCAAGAAGTAAATGCTTGTGTGGGAGCTCTGTTATGAGCTGGAGTGACAGACACCGACGTGTAATCATTTCTGAACTGCTATAAACATGAATGAACAGCATGCATTCAGTCATTACTGACACACATGAGCCTTGTACTACACTCAGAAGGCATCTTTGGAGCACAACAATGTGTCAAAGCATGTATACATTGGATCAAATGTCTTGGAGCTGAGATCTCTTGCTCAGAATACTCAGATCTGAAAATCAATGACAGGCTGAAAACTGTCATACACAGTCAATGATAGAATACTCAGATCTGAAAATCAATGATAGGCTGAAAACTGTCATACACAGTCAATGACAGAATACTCAGATCTGAAATCAATGACAAGCTAAAAACTGTCATACACAGTCAATGACAAGTACTGTGCATTACTGAAGCAATACAGGTCATCTTGGGAGTTCCATCATCTATATGAACTGGCCTATACATGCTGAATGCATGGAGAATTGAAGCAAGCAATGAGCATCATTGAAAACTAAATTTTAAAGCTGAAATAAATGTAGTTACACTGTCCTGGTTAATTACAAACAGCTCATGAGGTTTATGCCATTGGTCAATGAAGATAGGTTGTCTATGCCTACTCAGATGCTCATGTATTGAACTTGCCACTACAAAGTAAATGTATGACATGGTCAAAAGACATTTTGGAGCTGCTTGGAGCTTGGTATGCTGAATTCTGGTTGACTGCAACCTGAAACTGAATTTGTTGACACACTCAGTTTTGGACTTGAAATTGCTACTGGTTACTCACAATTTACAGTTTTCAGACTGCATGTATGTACCCTGGCAGCGAGGTTACAAAAGCTTAAGCTGAAGCAAACACATAGCTTATGTATTGACAGTTATATCTATAGTTGAGACCACTTGTTTGTGGGTTGTTTTGGGGTGTCAGTGGGCTGAAATACCCTGGTTTTTTTCTACAATTTAGTGCAGAAAACTGTCATAAACTGTTACAAAATAAACTTAGTCAGTCATACTTATTGGACTGCAGAGAGTCAGGCACTTGATAGACAGTCTATTGCATCATGGCTAATGCACATGGGACTGACAATATCACTCAGATAGTTGGAGAGAAGTTGGATAATAAGAACTTTACATTGTGGAAATTCAGAATGAAAAACTTTCTGGTTGGCAGAGGTTATTGGGATTTATGTACAGGAGATGAAGTTGCTCTTGAGTTGCCTGCACACAATCCAACAAATGAACAGAAAAGAGCCTGCAGGCTATGGAATGAAAGAGCATGCAAGGTACTGCATTGGTTTTCCTTATGTATATCTGATGCTATGGTAATTCAAATCATTGGATGTGAGACTCCAAAGGATGCTTGGGACATACTGATGAAAAATTATGAAACCATGACACATGCAAGAAAGATCCAGTTGAAATAGCAGTTCAGCAACATGTCTAGGAATGGCAAGAGCATCCAGACGTATACCACAGAGATTAAGACCATAGCTGATCAACTTGCTACTATTGGCTCAAGTGTATCAGAAGATGATATGATTGTTGTTGCTTTGAATGGCTTAGGCAAAGAGTACAAAGCTTTTGACACTTCCATTTCTGTCAGAGAAGAGCCCCCTAGCTGGGAAGAGCTAGTTGCTTTGTTGCTGCATGAGGAAGTCAAACTTGGTTTGAATACAGGTTCTAGTGCATCTCAGAGTAGAGACACTGTGTTGTAATCTAGCCAGCGTGGCAGAGGATCTAGAGGTCGTGGTTCATTTCGAGGTCGTGGTGACATTCGTAATACTTATGGACAGCAGTAGCAGTAGAGTAATTGACATGGTACAAATACACAAGGCCAGCATGGATCTGGTGGGTTTAGAGGCAACGGGAGATCACCCCGAGGTAGAGGTGGTGGTTTTGGTTCATGGCAGTTGTCTGATCAGTCCAACAGGGACAAGAACTGCCATTATTGTGGCCGGTATGGGCATATTGCAAAGGATTGTTACAAGAAGCAAGGAGATATGAAGGCAAAGGGCAGACAGCATGGGCACTATGCATCTTCCAGTGGTACTCATGATGAGTCAGTTGATAGACTCTTTGCTATGCATCATGTATCTAAAAATGCATCGAGACATGATAGAGATGACAGGTGGTACATTGACTCTGGTGCATCAAACCACATGATCCCGCATGGAGAGTGGTTTGATGAGATGGTTGCAAGTACACATGGTCATGTATGTACTGGGGATGATACCCAACATGACATAAAGCATAAAGGGATTGTTCCATTGATGATGCCTGATGGCAAGAAGAAAGGCCTGCATGATGTCTTACATGTACCGACCATAATAAAGAATTTGTTGTCTGTGGGTCAAATGGCAGAACAGAATCTGCAAGTGAGGTTTAACAAGGATGGATGTTTCATTGAGGAGTATGGAAATGGCTGCAAGCTAGTTGCCAAGGGCAGAAGGGATGGCAGGATGTTTACTTTGGAAGTGACCATTCCTGAACTTAAAGTAGCTATGTTTGCTCATGATGAGAGTGCCATCAGAGATGTAGAGATCTAGCACAAGAGAATCGGACATGTCAATGTACAAAAGCTGAAATCTATGCAGAAAAAAGAAGTAGTACTTGGATTACCTAAATTCAAGTATAATGATTTTGGTCATGTATGCCCTACATGTCAGTTTGGGAAGCAGGCACGGTTTCCTTTCATGAGACATGTAAAAAATAGCACTAGGCCTTTACAGTTGGTACATTCTGATGTCTAGGGTCCTTCACATAATGCTTCTTTTGGCGGTGCACGGTATTATGTCTCATTTATTGATGATTTCAGCCAGGTACACTTGGTTTTATATCTTGAAACATAAGGATGATGTGTTTGATGCATTCAAAGACTTCAAGAAACATGCTGAAAATGAATTGGGCTGTTACATATCATGGTTGAGATCAGATGGAGGAGGTGAATATGTCTCAAACTACTTTGACAGGTATCTTGCTAAACATGGGATCAGAAGACAACTCACATGCAGTTATACACCGCAGCAAAACGGTGTTGCAGAGAGGAAAAACATGGTTTTGATGGAGTCAGCTAGAGCTATGCTGAATGAAAAATGTCTGCCAAATGGTTATTGGGCTGAAGCAGTGGTGACTGTTGTATATGTACTGAATCGAACCCCTACAGCAGGGATTCATGATGTCACTCCATATGAATGGCTGTATGGTCATAAACCTGATATTTCACACTTGAAGGTATTTGGCAGCATTGCATATGTGCATATACCGGATGAGAAGAGGAAGAAATTGGATCCTAAGGCAGTGAAAAGTGTGTTTATTAGATATGCACAGGAACGGAAAGCTTATAAGTGTTATGTACCTTCTATGCATGAGAGACTCATAAGCAGAGATGTGGTATTTGATGAGTTAGCATCTTGGTATGGGAATCCTATTTCAGTGCCTACTGATGGCTCACCTAGTATGAGTCATGCTGAAAATACTCCTGCAGAGAGTACTTCCATGACTGGTCAGACAAGTGATGTATCATCTATAGTGAGTCCTTGGACAGGTCAATTACGGAGTCACACTACTGCATCCACTGACACGGATATATCAGTGAGGGGGAGAACAAATAAGGGAAAAGAAAAGGTTTTTGAAGATGTAACAGGTCCACTCACTGCAAGTTATGATTCATCTAGCAGTGACAGCTTAGATAGTGAATTGGGGATTCCATCTGTTATGACGCCAGGTGCTAGACAGCAAAGCCGTTATGTGCCACCTCATGAGAGGCAAGCTCACAGTGAGCCACAGCTCAGGAGATCAGAGAGGGTCAGACGACCTGTTGACAGGTATACTTACACTGGATATTCAGCCCGTCATTATGCTTATATGACAAAAGTAACAGGTTTTAGAGAACCAAGTAAGTTTGATGAGGCAGTTTCAGATGAGAATTGGCGTACTGCTATGGATGAGGAATATTCAACTTTGGCTGAAAATTGTACATGGGATTTGGCACAGTTGCCTGAGGGCAAAACACCTATTGGATGCAAGTGGGTGTATAAGGTAAAATGTAAATCAGATGGATCATTGGAAAGATATAAGGCCAGGCTGGTTGCAAAAGGGTATGCGCAGCAGTATGGTCTTGATTATGAGGAGACTTTTAGTTCTGTAGCAAAGATGGCTACAATTAGAACTGTGATTGCTTTGGCAGCAGCTAGAGGCTGGAAACTATGGCAGATGGATGTAAAGAATGCATTTCTCAATGGAGAATTACAGGAAGAGGTTTACATGGAACAGCCTGAAGGCTATGTACATCCAGAATTTCCAGCACATGTATGTCGGCTGAAAAAGGCATTATATGGGTTGAAACAGGCACCCAGAGCATGGAATGCTCGCATCAGCAATTATTTACAGCAACATGGTTTCCGATTGGGAGATGCTGATCATAGTCTGTTTGCGAAGAAGACAGATAGTGGCTATGTTTTTCTAGTTGTCTATGTTGATGACTTAATCATTACAGGAGATGATGAAAATGGGATTGCAGAAATAAAGACATGTTTACAGGCTGAGTTTAAGGTCAAGGATCTTGGAGAGCTGAAATATTTTTTGGGGATTGAGGTTGTCTCTACACCTCGAGGCATATGGCTGCTACAGAAGCAGTATGCTCATGACATGTTACAGAAATATGGTATGGTTGATTGCAAGCCTATGGATACGCCTTTGGAGCAGAATGTCAAGCTGCAGATTGATGTTGGGACAGAGATTGAGAATGTTACTATGTACAGACAAATGGTAGGCAGCTTGATCTATCTCACGATCACTAGACCTGACTTGAGTTATGCTGTGGGGCTGATCAGTCAGTTCATGCAGAAGCCTCGCAAACCACACTTGGATGCTGTCAAAAGAATTCTGAGATATGTAAAGGGTACCACAAATCATGGGCTATTTTATGCATATGGGAAAACCCTTGACTTGATGGGGTACACTGATGCTGACTGGGCTGGTTGCACATATGACAGGAGGTCAACCAGTGGCTATGCATTTGGATTGGGTAGTAGCATGATCAGTTGGCAGAGTAAGAAACAGCCTACAGTTGCATTGTCCAGTACGGAAGCAGAGTATCGTGGTGTGGCCTTAGCGGCCTGTGAAGCTAAGTGGTTACAGAAGTTACTGAATGACTTGGGAGTACACTTGGACAGCAAAGTCAAGCTGTATTGTGACAATTTGAGCAGTGTTATGTTAGCAAGCAATCATGTTTATCATGCAAAATCAAAACACGTTGAAGTTCACTATCATTTCATCAGGGAAATGGTTTTAGCAGATCAGATTGACTTGGAGCATGTGAAGACTGAAGACCAGGTAGCAGACATCTTTACCAAATCACTTGGTAAAGATAAGTTCATTCACTTTAGACAGCTACTTGGAGTGATGCAGATGATTTGAGTTTTGTTTTTGAGCTTGAGGGAGAGTGTTAGAAATCAAGCTCACCGTCAGTGTGTCTTCATCTATGACCGACATCTATGACAGCTAGTGTGTACAGCTGTCTACATGTGACTACATTAAATAAGTTGGGTTAGTAGTCAGTCAGTGACCTGACTAGAGTTAGTCAGTCTAGTCTACATTTACACTAGGTCACTTTATCTTGTAGTGTGTGTGTGCTTTTTAGTATAGTGTGTGGAAATGAAGGAATGAGCTTGAGAGCCTGAAGGATCATGGATATGGAGTCTTTCCCTTTCTCTCTCTCTACTCTTTGAACTTGATGTTCTTCAACATGATGTTAAAGAAAGAGTGGCAATATGGTATCATGGTCTAGAAGGTGGAACCATAACTAGCAGTGCCCAATTCTTTATGGCTTTCCGTAGAGAGTTTGCTCCTAAGAAGGGTGGCCAATATTGGTTGCATGTCTTGAATGTAACACGCCAAGAGCCAAATGAGAATGCCCAGGCCTATGCTAAGAAACTAAAGCAAGTTCTTCTCAAACTTAATGCTTATATTCCCATTCCAATGGCTACACAATTGCAATATTTCCTACATGGATTGGATTTTAATATCCAGGTGCAGCTTAGTAGTGTCGCTTTGGCTGACATTGACAATGTTATTACCCAAGCAAAAGGAGTAGAGTCACGCTTGCAAGCAGCTTATGCAGCAAGGATAAATTGGAATGGTAATAATTTGGCCTTGACCAATGGGAGTCAAGGTGACCCCATGTCAAATGCGAATGGGAGAGGGAGTATCATGCCGATATTTGCCTATGTTATCTGCTTCTCCTAGCATGACTATGCCTATGGCTAGTCAGACGGGCCCATTAAGTGGTGGAAGCCAAACAATGAATCCTAATGTTGTTCCAGTAGGTCAGCGGCCAATTCCTAATCAAGTGGTTAGGCCGATGGGACGACAGATAGATGATCGCGGCTATGAGTCGAGTGCCTCTAATGTCCTTGGCGAAGTTAAGGATATGATGAAGCACTATACCGATATGATTTCTGAATAACAGAAACAAATAGCTATGGATGTCAATTTTCTTAAGAAGTAGCAGAATTTGATAGGTAGTCGATGCCCTGAAGAGGGTGCTCCCTTAAGATTTAGCTGTAAGTGGTGTGGTGGCTAACATTTCCCTAGTAATTTTTCGAATGTCAAATGCGATATTTCCGGAAGTCTGGCCACTTAGCTACTACATGTTGGAGTAAGATCAGGTTCTCTCCAACAAGGGAGTAAACAACCAGGTCCACGTAACCATCGCGCACAAGGGAATGATCTCCAGTAAGATGAGGGACCAATACAAATACTGCAACGAGAAAAGGCTACTATAGAAGAGTTACCTCATGGTAGTGGAGTCATCTTATTGAAGCCGTATGTGTCAATGATGCTAAAACTTCTAATCTACAAGCCATAACAAGAGGTCAAAAGATCAAAGAGGGTGACAAAGGAATTGTAAAACCTGTTGAGGGAAGCCCTAAGCAAGATGCTAGGGAAAAGCAAGTCCGGAATCTTGATATGGAAGGTGGACCTTTAAGACTTATTGGTAGTAAAGTTGATCCCGAGAAGGATAAAGGATTGCCAAGAAAGAAGGTAAAGGCTAAAAAAGAGGCACCAAAGCCAATTGAAAGACCAAAGGAGAGAATGGTTTGGCGCAAGAAGAGAACTTTGGCTAACTACCATGACTTTGACCTAGTAAGTTCTCTTTGCGAAGTTAAACCTGACGTAAATCTCTTACAATTCATTAAACTTTCTCTAGGAGTACACAAGGAATTCAAGAAAAACCTGTGTATAGCGTATATTGTAGAACCTTTGGGCATAGCTAGAGTGGAAGAAGATTGGTTCAATCATGCTGAAAAGCATTGCCCTAGGGTTTCAACATATGTGGATGTAATATTAGTGGAGCACACTATCATGGACACTAGATCCTCTGTCAATATCATCAGTTTAGATTTGATGGAGAGGTTAGGTCTAGAGATCCAAAAAGATGGCTCCACACTTCTTAGGATGGCTGATGATAGTCTAAGACAACCGGAAGGTTGCATTACTAAAGTCCAGGTTACAGTTGCGAGCATGGAGTGCTATCTAGACTTTAGGGTGATAAGGTTTGTAGGACGTCCTAGCTATTGAGTTTTGCTAGGCAGGCCATGGATTCTACAGAGAGATTGTCAAGTCAATTTACCCGCTGGTCGAGTGATTCTAGGTCGAGGTGCCCATAGTGTAATAGTGGATGCTTACCTTGAGTCTCCTTTGATGGGACCTAAAATGGGCTGGCACTAGCTATAGCACTAGCCGGACCTCATGCTCATGACACACAAACACCCTCACGGCCTCGCAGACCAGGAGCGTCAATCTAATGCTAAAGGACAAACTATCCTAAAGCTTAATCTATGCGTTTATAGTTTATAGTCCAACATTTCCCTTAAACTCCTCAAAGGGAGATCCCAAAGTACATAGGCATAATGCCTCATCACACACACATAGGAGACACTCCACCGACTAATAGTCGGAGCCCCACTACAGCTCTCCTACATCGCAGGGATTAGCCCTTAGATGCGCTACTAAACATATAGAACATTTCCACACATACTCCTCTCAAGGTACCAATATTTTACGTTCCAGGATGTACCATTCCTCACTACAATTTCCCCTTAGGACCCAACGAGTAACCTACAGCTTAGGACATCCTCTCACGCTCATCATTGGTCACAACCTAAGGAAGACATGTGCCATGCATCCAGGAGGTTTTTTTTAAAATACCTTTTAAGTATTATGCTTAATGCAAATCATGTATGGTTATGTGCTCAAACAAAAGAAAGATCAGCATTGTGCATGGTGCATAAAGCATTCTTTCCATGAATTTTACTAGCGTATGTTGCATTGAAAGGAGGCACCGAGCCATATACTCATGCTACCATCCTCTTTCTTTAAACAGTTTCCTATATGCCAAGTGCAATACATAAATCAAATCTTTTCTTTATCTTTCAGTATTTTAGCCCCTCTTCATCCAACTCTTAGCATTTTGCATTATTGATCAGTTAGATAGGGTTTCTATGCATTTTTCCCTTTTAAAAGAACGATAAATACGCACAAAACATAGAAACGGGGAAAAACCGAGGCCAACCTCGTGTTTTGCCATCTTTATACATTGCACAAACATAGATATAATTTTTCCTAATTTTTCTCAGCCCATTTTCTATTTTTCCCTAATTTTAAACCCATTTTTTTCATTTTTGGGCATTTTTTCCTATTTTTCTTTTATAAATAATGATTCAAAATGAAATTTGATTATGGGCTGTGGCCCTTAGGTTCATTGATAGAAAAAAACTCAGATTTAGTTGGTGTGACATATCATATTTCTCATTTATATAGCAAAAAACCCAATTTTACCCTTAAAACGCGTGTTTTTCATATATTTTAACACTAATTCTGGCCATGTAGCCTTATATTTTCTGATTTTCAGGTTGCAAATAGTTGAAAATCATGGCAAACAATATCATAATGAACTTTCATCCCATATGAACAAGGTTTCATAAAGCAAATAACATAAAAAGATCATTTTCCTTTATAAAAATAGCATTACCGCTTATTTTCAGGTCTCGATTTCTTGATCTTGATTACGGGACTGATTTCCAGCATGCATTTAATGCTCAACATCTTCAAGAATAGCACTCTTCATGTCCTCATCCATCCGGAAGCAATCCCGTCTCATCCGGATAAGCTTTTCTCCATCATTTTTTATTGTCTTATTCCACACAAGAACAACCCCTTAAGGGAGAGAGAGGGAGGAGAGAGAAAGACTGATTTTCTCTCTCTCCAACTAGGCCATCATTTTCTGTGCGAGAGGCAGCGATATGAGGCCAAGAAAACACGGATTTCAGCCCTTGCATCAGATGGTATGGGTATATTCTAGTGGCATTCATGGCATAAGGCCCTCCACCCCTCCATCTCGACCTGTGCCGTCCCCCTCCATCCCTTTTTTTTCTCAGCAAAAAAAAAAACCCCCGCCCTCCCCCCCCCCCCCCCCGGTTCGCATTGAATTTGGGGGCCAAAGGGGCCCCCAAAGGGTTGCACCCTTTCATCTCTCCCTTGGCCGGTCAGTTTTTGGCCTAACTCCAGTGTCTGGCGTCCGTTTCGCAGTCCGAAAATTTTTGTGAGCTCATCTTGAGGTCTCTCACTGGCTGCCAACTCCTCTGACTCATACTAGTGCACAGAAAATTTGCTAAAAATTCGGAAGTGTCGCACGGGCGCCTTTAAAGCACTTGACGCTTAAAATCGTCCTAGGTCAAGGCACCGCCTTCGTGATCGAACATTTTTCTGCTAAATTCCCAATTCCTCTGACTCGTACTGACGCACATAAAAATTAATAAAAATTCAGAAGTGTCACAGAGGCATCTTTAAAGCACTTGACGCTTAAAATTGTCCTAGGTTGAGGCTCCACCTTCGTAATTGAACATTTTTCTACTAAATTCCACATTTTTTCCCAATTTTTAGGCCCATTTGCTGCCCTAAAATCCAGCTTTCATTGGCGACCACGGGATAGGGCGACGCAGCCCATCGAATCCCACAATAGATCTGCACAAAAACAACCAAAGGAAGCATCAAGCTGATACAAAATAGATACATACTAAACACAGCACAACGCTTACCCTACCCCCTGACAGAACCAAGGCATGACATCCACAAGGAGTAGGCCTAGCATAATCTGATAGAAGGTCCGAAGCTAGTCACTAACCGAGTGCTCCAACATGCCCAAACTAAAAAGAACTATCAAAGAGGTTGCCCTAAGTGGTGGCTTGAACTACCTACCTAACTAAGGACAACACAATCATGAGCTCTTACTAGGTGAGGACTCCTATAGCCTGATCAAGAAGTATTTTCTTTTAGCACATTTCTTCTTTTAGGGTTTTATTTTTCCATACTCGGGCATGTAAAAAGGAGGGAGCTGAGAGTAGTGACCCAAGGAGAACGAGGCATCAGCCTCAGGTCCTATCTCGGTATCCAAGAACCTACCAAGCCCTCGCAAGGCGACACTTAATCCTTTTCTGATGCTCACTTTTATTTTCGCTCCAACCTTCCTTTAATCAACTGCTTATAAATTTTTCTTTCCTTTTCATTTTCTATTTTTATAGGGGTTAGAACCCCCCCCTTTTTACACACCTTTGTATATTGTTATTTTCTTTTGGGATATTCAGGGTTTCTTTTCCTTTATCATCACTATTTTTCTTCTTATGGCAAGCTTCTCTAACGGCCTCACAAC